>NW_027307902.1:0-240000 GCF_047496885.1 Scyliorhinus torazame | reverse complement strand
CGTGCTGTACCTGTCCTGGGAGTGTTTGATGGGGGACAGTGTAGAGGGAGCTTTACTCTGAATCTAACCCCGTGCTGTACCTGTCCTGGGAGTGTTTGATGGGGACAGTGTAGAGGGAGCTTTACTCTGTATCTAACCCCGTGCTGTACCTGTCCTGGGAGTGTTTGATGGGGACGGTGTACGGGGAGCTTTACTCTGTTTCTAACCCCGTGCTGTACTGTCCTGGGAGTGTTTGATGGGGACAGTGTAGCGGGAGCTTTACTCTGTATCTAACCCTGTGCTGTACCTGTCCTGGGAGTGTTTGATGGGGACAGTGTAGAGGGAGCTTTACTCTGTACCTAACCCCGTGCTGTACCTGTCCTGGGAGTGTTTGATGGGGACAGTGCAGAGGGAGCTTTACTCTGTATCTAACCCCGTGCTGTACCTGTCCTGGGAGTGTTTGATGGGGGCGGTGTAGGGGGAGCTTTACTCTGTATCTAACCCCATGCTGTACCTGTCCTGGGAGTGTTTGATGGGGACAGTGCTGAGGGAGCTTTACTCTGTATCTAACCCCGTGCTGTACCTGTCCTGGGAGTGTTTGATGGGGACAGTGTAGAGGGAGCTTTACTCTGTACCTAACCCCGTGCTGTACCTGTCCTGGGAGTGTTTGATGGGGACAGTGCAGAGGGAGCTTTACTCTGTATCTAACCCCGTGCTATACCTGTCCTGGGAGTGTTTGATGGGGACAGTGTAGAGGGAGCTTTACTCTGTATCTAAACCCGTGCTGTACCTGTCCTGGGAGTGTTTGGTGGGGACAGTGTAGAGGGAGCTTTACTCTGTATCTAACCCCCACTTGTCCTGGGGGTGTTTGATGGGGACAGTGTAGAGGGAGCTTTACTCTGTCTCTAACCCCGTGCTGTACCTGTCCTGGGAGTGTTTGATGGGGATAGTGTCGAGGCAGCTTTACTCTGTATCTAACCGCGTGCTGTACCTGTCTTGGGAGTGTTTGATGGGGACAGTGTAGAGGGAGCTTTTCTCTGTATCTAAACCCGTGCTGTACCTGTCCTGGGAGTGTTTGGTGGGGACAGTGTAGAGGGAGCTTTACTCTGTATCTAACCCCGTGCTGTACCTGTCCTGGGAGTGTTTGATGGGGACAGTGTAGAGGGAGCTTTACTCTGTACCTAACCCCGTGCTGTACCTGTCCTGGGAGTGTTTGATGGGGACAGTGCAGAGGGAGCTTTACTCTGTATCTAACCCCGTGCTGTACCTGTCCTGGGAGTGTTTGATGGGGGCGGTGTAGGGGGAGCTTTACTCTGTATCTAACCCCATGCTGTACCTGTCCTGGGAGTGTTTGATGGGGACAGTGCTGAGGGAGCTTTACTCTGTATCTAACCCCGTGCTGTACCTGTCCTGGGAGTGTTTGATGGGGACAGTGTAGAGGGAGCTTTACTCTGTATCTAACCCCGTGCTATACCTGTCCTGGGAGTGTTTGATGGGGACAGTGTAGAGGGAGCTTTACTCTGTATCTAAACCCGTGCTGTACCTGTCCTGGGAGTGTTTGGTGGGGACAGTGTAGAGGGAGCTTTACTCTGTATCTAACCCCCACTTGTCCTGGGGGTGTTTGATGGGGACAGTGTAGAGGGAGCTTTACTCTGTCTCTAACCCCGTGCTGTACCTGTCCTGGGAGTGTTTGATGGGGATAGTGTCGAGGCAGCTTTACTCTGTATCTAACCGCGTGCTGTACCTGTCTTGGGAGTGTTTGATGGGGACAGTGTAGAGGGAGCTTTACTCTGTATCTAAACCCGTGCTGTACCTGTCCTGGGAGTGTTTGGTGGGGACAGTGTAGAGGGAGCTTTACTCTGTATCTAACCCCGTGCTGTACCTGTCCTGGGAGTGTTTGATGGCAACAGTGTAGAGGGAGCTTTACTCTGTATCTAACCCCATGCTGTACCTGTCCTGGGAGTGTTTGATGGGGACAGTGTAGAGGGAGCTTTACTCTGTATCTAACCCTGTGCTGTACCTGTCCTGGGAGTATTTGATTGGGATAGTGTAGAGGGAGCTTTACTCTGTATCTAACCCCGTGCTGTACCTGTCCTGGGAGTGTTTGATGGGGACAGTGTAGAGGGAGCTTTACTCTGTATCTAACCCCGTGCTGTACCTGTCCTGGCAGTGTTTGATGGGGACAGTGTAGAGGGAGCTTTACTCTGTATCTAACCCCGTGCTGTACCTGTCCTGGGAGTGTTTGATGGGGACAGTGTAGAGGGAGCTTTACTCTGTATCTAACCCCGTGCTGCACCTGTCCTGGGAGTGTTTGATGGGGACAGTGTAGAGTTAGCTTTACTCTGTATCTAACCCCGGGCTGTACCTGTCCTGGGAGTGTTTGATGGGGACAGTGTAGAGGGAGCTTTACTCTGTATCTAACCCCGTGCTGTACCTGTCCTGGGAGTGTTTGATGGGGACAGTGTAGTGAGGGGCAGATGGTAGGGCATGTGTTGATTATCAATCTAATATTGATCTCTCTCGTCCGCCTGCAGGTATTTGCGATCAGCACCTGACCCCTGACCCCAGCCTTGACCCACTGACCTCGGGGCGGGAGATGGAGGGCGACGCCGATGCTGTGCACCATCCCCCGACCCCGTGGGTCTTCCCCGCCAGTTCCCCCGCAGGCCCCGAGCCCTCTGGCGTGCTGCCCGGCTACGACGAGCTGGCGGGCAAGGCCGGTGCCCCCTTCGCCCAGCACCAGCGGCTGCTGTGCGCCCTGACCTGCCTCCCCGTCCCGCTGGCGACCTTTGCCCTGCTCTCTGACCTCTTCTACACGCTGGTCCCCCCCCACCACTGCCGGCCCGACGCCCCCTCCCCGGGCAACGCCACGGGGCAGGGGTCGTGCCAGCTGACCCGCGACTTCAACGGCACGGGGCGGGGCACAGTCATCAACTGCCCCGACGGCTGGGTTTACGAGGCGGGTGAGGGTCTTCACCACAACATCGTCACTCAGGTAGGGGCACAGAGAACCGACAGGGCACTCCCTCAGTACTGACCCTCTGACAGTGCAGCACTCCCTCAGTACTGACCCTCTGACAGTGCAGCACTCCCTCAGTACTGACCCTCTGAGAGTGGGTCGCTCCCTCAGTACTGACCCTCTGACAGTGCGGCGCTCCCTCAGTACTGACCCTCTGACAGTGCGGCGCTCCCTCAGTACTGACCCTCTGACAGTGCGGCACTCCCTCAGTACTGACCCTCTGACAGTGCGGCACTCCCTCAGTACTGACCCTTTGACAGTGCGGCACTCCCTCCGTACTGACCCTCTGACAGTGCGGCACTCCCTCAGTACTGACCCTCTGACAGTGCGGCACTCCCTCAGTACTGACCCTCTGACAGTGCGGCACTCCCTCAGTACTGACCCTCTGACAGTGCGACACTCCCTCAGTACTGACCCTCTGACAGTGCGACACTCCCTCAGTACTGACCCTCTGACAGTGCAGCACTCCCTCAGTACTGACCCTCTGACAGTGCAGCACTCCCTCAGTACTGACCCCCTGACAGTGCGGCGCTCCCTCAGTACTGACCCTCTGACAGTGCGGCGCTCCCTCAGTACTGACCCTCTGACAGTGCGGCACTCCCTCAGTACTGACCCTCTGACAGTGCGGCACTCCCTCAGTACTGACCCTCTGACAGTGCGGCACTCCCTCAGTACTGACCCTCTGACAGTGCGGCACTCCCTCAGTACTGACCCTCTGACAGTGCGGCACTCCCTCAGTACTGACTCTCTGACAGTGCGGCACTCCCTCAGTACTGACCCTCTGACAGTGCAGCGCTCCCTCAGTACTGACCCTCTGACAGTGCAGCACTCCCGCAGTACTGACCCTCTGACAGTGCAGCACTCCCTCAGTACTGACCCTCTGACAGTGCGGCACTCCCTCAGTACTGACACTCTGACAGTGCGGCACTCCCTCAGTACTGACCCTCTGACAGTGCGGCGCTCCCTCAGTCCTGACCCTCTGACAATGCAGCTCTCCCTCAGTACTGACCCTCTGACAGTGCGGCACTCCCTCAGTACTGACCCTCTGACAGTGCGGCACTCCCTCAGTACTGACCCTCTGACAGTGCGGGACTCCCCCAGTACTGACACTCTGACAGTGCGGGACTCCCTCAGTACTGACCCTCTGACAGTGCGGCACTCCCTCAGTACTGACCCTCTGACAGTGCGGCACTCCCTCAGTACTGACCCTCTGACAGTGCGGCACTCCCTCAGTACTGACCCTCTGACAGTGCAGCACTCCCTCAGTACTGACCCTCTGACAGTGCGGCACTCCCTCAGTACTGACCCCCTGAGAGTGCGGCACTCCCTCAGTACTGACCCTCTGACAGTGCAGCACTCCCTCAATACTGACCCTCAGACAGTGTGGCGCTCCCTCAGTACTGACCCTCTGACAGTGCAGCACTCCCTCAGTACTGACCCACTGACAGTGTGGCACTCCCTCAGTACTGATCCTCTGACAGTGCAGCACTCCCGCAGTACTGACCCTCTGACAGTGCAGCACTCCCTCAGTACTGACCCTCTGACAGTGCAGCACTCCCTCAGTACTGACCCTCTGACAGTGCGGCGCTCCCTCAGTACTGACCCTCTGACAGTGCGGCACTCGCTCAGTACTGACCCTCTGACAGTGCGGCACTCCCTCAGTACTGACCCTCTGACAGTGCGGCACTCCCTCAGTACTGACCCTCTGACAGTGCGGCACTCCCTCAGTACTGACCCTCTGACAGTGCGGCACTCCCTCAGTACTGACCCTCTGACAGTGCAGCACTCCCTCAGTACTGACCCTCTGACAGTGCGGCACTCCCTCAGTACTGACCCCCTGAGAGTGCGGCACTCCCTCAGTACTGACCCTCTGACAGTGCAGCACTCCCTCAATACTGACCCTCAGACAGTGTGGCGCTCCCTCAGTACTGACCCTCTGACAGTGCAGCACTCCCTCAGTACTGACCCACTGACAGTGCGGCACTCCCTCAGTACTGATCCTCTGACAGTGCGGCACTCCCTCAGTACTGACCCTCTGACAGTGCGTCGCTCCCTCAGTACTGACCCTCTGACAGTGCGGCACTCCGTCAGTACTGACCCTCTGATATTGCGGCACTCCCTCAGTACTGACCCTCTGACAGTGCAACACTCCCTCAGTACTGACCATCTGACAGTGCAGCACTCCCTCAGTACTGACCCTCTGACAGTGCAGCACTCCCTCAGTACTGACCCTCTGACAGTGCGGCGCTCCCTCAGTACAGACCCTCTGACAGTGCGGCACTCCCTCAGTACTGACCCTCTGACAGTGCGGCACTCCCTCAGTACTGAACCTCTGACAGTGCGGCGCTCCCTCAGTACTGACCCTCTGACAGTGCAGCACTCCCTCAGTACTGACCCTCTGACAGTGCAGCACTCCCTTAGTACTAACCCTCTGACAGTGCAGCACTCCCTCAGTACTGACCCTCTGACAGTGCAGCACTCCCTCAGTACTGACCCTCTGACTGTGCGGCGCTCCCTCAGTACTGACCCTCTGACAGTGCAGCACTCCCTCAGCACAGTCCCTCTGACAGTGCGGCACTCCCTCAGTACTGATCCTCTGACAATGCGGCGCTCCCTCAGTACTGACCCTCTGACAATGCGGCGCTCCCTCAGTACTGACCCTCCGACAGTGCAGCACTCCCTCAGTACTGACCCTCTGAAAGTGCGGCACTCCCTCAGTACTGTCCCTCTGACAGTGCGGTGTTCCCTCAGTACTGACCCTCTGACAGTGCAGCACTCCCTCAGTACTGACCCTCTGACAGTGCGGCACTCACTCAGTACTGACCCGCTGACAGTGCGGCACTCACTCAGTACTGACCCGCTGACAGTGCGGCACTCCCTCAGTACTGACCCTCTGACAGTGCTGCACTCCCTCAGTACTGTCCCTCTGACAGTGCGGCGTTCCCTCAATACTGACCCTCTGACAGTGCAGCACTCCCTCAGTACTGACCCTCTGACAGTGCGACACTCCCTCAGTACTGACCCTCTGACAGTGCAGCACTCCCTCAGTACTGACCCCCTGACAGTGCGGCGCTCCCTCAGTACTGACCCTCTGACAGTGCGGCGCTCCCTCAGTACTGACCCTCTGACAGTGCGGCACTCCCTCAGTACTGACCCTCTGACAGTGCGGCACTCCCTCAGTACTGACCCTCTGACAGTGCGGCACTCCCTCAGTACTGACCCTCTGACAGTGCGGCACTCCCTCAGTACTGACCCTCTGACAGTGCGGCACTCCCTCAGTACTGACTCTCTGACAGTGCGGCACTCCCTCAGTACTGACCCTCTGACAGTGCAGCGCTCCCTCAGTACTGACCCTCTGACAGTGCAGCACTCCCGCAGTACTGACCCTCTGACAGTGCAGCACTCCCTCAGTACTGACCCTCTGACAGTGCGGCACTCCCTCAGTACTGACACTCTGACAGTGCGGCACTCCCTCAGTACTGACCCTCTGACAGTGCGGCGCTCCCTCAGTCCTGACCCTCTGACAATGCAGCTCTCCCTCAGTACTGACCCTCTGACAGTGCGGCACTCCCTCAGTACTGACCCTCTGACAGTGCGGCACTCCCTCAGTACTGACCCTCTGACAGTGCGGGACTCCCCCAGTACTGACACTCTGACAGTGCGGGACTCCCTCAGTACTGACCCTCTGACAGTGCGGCACTCCCTCAGTACTGACCCTCTGACAGTGCGGCACTCCCTCAGTACTGACCCTCTGACAGTGCGGCACTCCCTCAGTACTGACCCTCTGACAGTGCAGCACTCCCTCAGTACTGACCCTCTGACAGTGCGGCACTCCCTCAGTACTGACCCCCTGAGAGTGCGGCACTCCCTCAGTACTGACCCTCTGACAGTGCAGCACTCCCTCAATACTGACCCTCAGACAGTGTGGCGCTCCCTCAGTACTGACCCTCTGACAGTGCAGCACTCCCTCAGTACTGACCCACTGACAGTGTGGCACTCCCTCAGTACTGATCCTCTGACAGTGCAGCACTCCCGCAGTACTGACCCTCTGACAGTGCAGCACTCCCTCAGTACTGACCCTCTGACAGTGCAGCACTCCCTCAGTACTGACCCTCTGACAGTGCGGCGCTCCCTCAGTACTGACCCTCTGACAGTGCGGCACTCGCTCAGTACTGACCCTCTGACAGTGCGGCACTCCCTTAGTACTGACCCTCTGACAGTGCGGCACTCCCTCAGTACTGACCCTCTGACAGTGCGGCACTCCCTCAGTACTGACCCTCTGACAGTGCGGCACTCCCTCAGTACTGACCCTCTGACAGTGCAGCACTCCCTCAGTACTGACCCTCTGACAGTGCGGCACTCCCTCAGTACTGACCCCCTGAGAGTGCGGCACTCCCTCAGTACTGACCCTCTGACAGTGCAGCACTCCCTCAATACTGACCCTCAGACAGTGTGGCGCTCCCTCAGTACTGACCCTCTGACAGTGCAGCACTCCCTCAGTACTGACCCACTGACAGTGCGGCACTCCCTCAGTACTGATCCTCTGACAGTGCGGCACTCCCTCAGTACTGACCCTCTGACAGTGCGTCGCTCCCTTAGTACTGACCCTCTGACAGTGCGGCACTCCGTCAGTACTGACCCTCTGATATTGCGGCACTCCCTCAGTACTGACCCTCTGACAGTGCAACACTCCCTCAGTACTGACCATCTGACAGTGCAGCACTCCCTCAGTACTGACCCTCTGACAGTGCAGCACTCCCTCAGTACTGACCGTCTGACAGTGCAGCACTCCCTCAGTACTGACCCTCTGACAGTGCGGCGCTCCCTCAGTACAGACCCTCTGACAGTGCGGCACTCCCTCAGTACTGACCCTCTGACAGTGCGACACTCCCTCAGTACTGAACCTCTGACAGTGCGGCGCTCCCTCAGTACTGACCCTCTGACAGTGCAGCACTCCCTCAGTACTGACCCTCTGACAGTGCAGCACTCCCTTAGTACTAACCCTCTGACAGTGCAGCACTCCCTCAGTACTGACCCTCTGACAGTGCAGCACTCCCTCAGTACTGACCCTCTGACTGTGCGGCGCTCCCTCAGTACTGACCCTCTGACAGTGCAGCACTCCCTCAGCACAGTCCCTCTGACAGTGCGGCACTCCCTCAGTACTGATCCTCTGACAATGCGGCGCTCCCTCAGTACTGACCCTCTGACAATGCGGCGCTCCCTCAGTACTGACCCTCCGACAGTGCAGCACTCCCTCAGTACTGACCCTCTGAAAGTGCGGCACTCCCTCAGTACTGTCCCTCTGACAGTGCGGTGTTCCCTCAGTACTGACCCTCTGACAGTGCAGCACTCCCTCAGTACTGACCCTCTGACAGTGCGGCACTCACTCAGTACTGACCCGCTGACAGTGCGGCACTCCCTCAGTACTGACCCTCTGACAGTGCGGCACTCCCTCAGTACTGACTCTCTGACAGTGCGGCACTCCCTCAGTACTGACCCTCTGACAGTGCAGCGCTCCCTCAGTACTGACCCTCTGACAGTGCAGCACTCCCGCAGTACTGACCCTCTGACAGTGCAGCACTCCCTCAGTACTGACCCTCTGACAGTGCGGCACTCCCTCAGTACTGACACTCTGACAGTGCGGCACTCCCTCAGTACTGACCCTCTGACAGTGCGGCGCTCCCTCAGTCCTGACCCTCTGACAATGCAGCTCTCCCTCAGTACTGACCCTCTGACAGTGCGGCACTCCCTCAGTACTGACCCTCTGACAGTGCGGCACTCCCTCAGTACTGACCCTCTGACAGTGCGGGACTCCCCCAGTACTGACACTCTGACAGTGCGGGACTCCCTCAGTACTGACCCTCTGACAGTGCGGCACTCCCTCAGTGCTGACCCTCTGACAGTGCGGCACTCCCTCAGTACTGACCCTCTGACAGTGCGGCACTCCCTCAGTACTGACCCTCTGACAGTGCAGCACTCCCTCAGTACTGACCCTCTGACAGTGCGGCACTCCCTCAGTACTGACCCCCTGAGAGTGCGGCACTCCCTCAGTACTGACCCTCTGACAGTGCAGCACTCCCTCAATACTGACCCTCAGACAGTGTGGCGCTCCCTCAGTACTGACCCTCTGACAGTGCAGCACTCCCTCAGTACTGACCCACTGACAGTGTGGCACTCCCTCAGTACTGATCCTCTGACAGTGCAGCACTCCCGCAGTACTGACCCTCTGACAGTGCAGCACTCCCTCAGTACTGACCCTCTGACAGTGCAGCACTCCCTCAGTACTGACCCTCTGACAGTGCGGCGCTCCCTCAGTACTGACCCTCTGACAGTGCGGCACTCGCTCAGTACTGACCCTCTGACAGTGCGGCACTCCCTTAGTACTGACCCTCTGACAGTGCGGCACTCCCTCAGTACTGACCCTCTGACAGTGCGGCACTCCCTCAGTACTGACCCTCTGACAGTGCGGCACTCCCTCAGTACTGACCCTCTGACAGTGCAGCACTCCCTCAGTACTGACCCTCTGACAGTGCGGCACTCCCTCAGTACTGACCCCCTGAGAGTGCGGCACTCCCTCAGTACTGACCCTCTGACAGTGCAGCACTCCCTCAATACTGACCCTCAGACAGTGTGGCGCTCCCTCAGTACTGACCCTCTGACAGTGCAGCACTCCCTCAGTACTGACCCACTGACAGTGCGGCACTCCCTCAGTACTGATCCTCTGACAGTGCGGCACTCCCTCAGTACTGACCCTCTGACAGTGCATCGCTCCCTCAGTACTGACCCTCTGACAGTGCGGCACTCCGTCAGTACTGACCCTCTGATATTGCGGCACTCCCTCAGTACTGACCCTCTGACAGTGCAACACTCCCTCAGTACTGACCATCTGACAGTGCAGCACTCCCTCAGTACTGACCCTCTGACAGTGCAGCACTCCCTCAGTACTGACCGTCTGACAGTGCAGCACTCCCTCAGTACTGACCCTCTGACAGTGCGGCGCTCCCTCAGTACAGACCCTCTGACAGTGCGGCACTCCCTCTGTACTGACCCTCTGACAGTGCGACACTCCCTCAGTACTGAACCTCTGACAGTGCGGCGCTCCCTCAGTACTGACCCTCTGACAGTGCAGCACTCCCTCAGTACTGACCCTCTGACAGTGCAGCACTCCCTTAGTACTAACCCTCTGACAGTGCAGCACTCCCTCAGTACTGACCCTCTGACAGTGCAGCACTCCCTCAGTACTGACCCTCTGACTGTGCGGCGCTCCCTCAGTACTGACCCTCTGACAGTGCAGCACTCCCTCAGCACAGTCCCTCTGACAGTGCGGCACTCCCTCAGTACTGATCCTCTGACAATGCGGCGCTCCCTCAGTACTGACCCTCTGACAATGCGGCGCTCCCTCAGTACTGACCCTCCGACAGTGCAGCACTCCCTCAGTACTGACCCTCTGAAAGTGCGGCACTCCCTCAGTACTGTCCCTCTGACAGTGCGGTGTTCCCTCAGTACTGACCCTCTGACAGTGCAGCACTCCCTCAGTACTGACCCTCTGACAGTGCGGCACTCACTCAGTACTGACCCGCTGACAGTGCGGCACTCACTCAGTACTGACCCGCTGACAGTGCGGCACTCCCTCAGTACTGACCCTCTGACAGTGCTGCACTCCCTCAGTACTGTCCCTCTGACAGTGCGGCGTTCCCTCAATACTGACCCTCTGACAGTGCTTCACTCCCTCAGTACTGACCCTCTGACAGTGCAGCACTCCCTCAGTACTGACCCTCTGACAGTGGGGCGCTCCGTCAGTACCGACCCTCTGACAGTGCGGCGCTCCATCAGTCCTGACCCTCTGATAGTGCAGCGCTCCTTCAGTACTGACCCCCTGACAGTGCGGCACTCCCTCAGTACTGACACTCTGACAGTGCGGCGCTCCCTCAGTACTGACCCTCTGACAGTGCAGCACTCCCTCAGTACTGACCCTCTGACTGTGCGGCACTTCCTCAGTACTGACGCTCTGACAGTTCGGCACTCCCTCAGTACTGACCCTCTGACAGTGCGGCACTCCCTCAGTACTGACTCTCTGACAGTGCGGCACTCCCTCAGTACGGACCCTGTGACAGTGCGGCACTCACTCAGTACTGGCCCTCTGACAGTGCAGCACTCCCTCAGTACTGACCCTCTCACAGTGCAGCGCTCCCTCAGTACTGACGCTCTGACAGTGCGGCACTCCCTCAGTACTGACCCTCTGACAGTGCGGCACTCCCTCAGTACTGACCCTCTGACAGTGCGGCACTCCCTCAGTACTGACACTCTGACAGTGCGGCACTCCCTCAGTACTGACCCTCTGACAGTGCGGCACCCCCTCAGTACTGACCCTCTGACAGTGCAGCACTCCCTCAGTACTGAACCTCTGACAGTGCGGCACTCCCTCAGTACTGACCCTCTGACAGTGCAACGCTCCCTCTGTACTGATCCTCTGACAGTGCAGCACTCCCTCAGTACTGACCCACTGACAATGCAGCACTCCCTCAGTGCTGACCCTCTGACAGTGCGGCGCTCCCTCAGTACTGACCCTCTGACAGTGCGGCACTCCCTCAATACTGACGCTCTGGCAGTGCGGCACTCCCTCAGTACTGACCCTCTGACAGTGCAGCACTCCCTCAGTACTGACCCTCTGTCAGTGCGGCACTCCCTCAGTACTGACCCTCTGACAGTGCAGCACTCCGTCACTACTGACCCTCTGACAGTGCAGCACTCCCTCAGTACTGACCCTCTGACAGTGCAGGACTCCCTCAGTACTGACCCTCTGACAGTGCGGCACTCCCTCAATACTGACGCTCTGGCAGTGCGGCACTCCCTCAGTACTGTCCCTCTGACAGTGCAGCACTCCCTCAGTACTGACCCTCTGTCAGTGCGGCACTCCCTCAGTACTGACCCTCTGACAGTGCGCGCCCCCTCAGTACTGACCCTCTGACAGTGCAGCGCTCCCTCAGTACTGACCCTCGGACAGTGCGGCACTCCCTCAGTACTGACCCTCTGACAGTGCGGCACTCCCTCAGTACTGACCTCTGACAGTGCGGCACTCCCTCAATACTGACCCTCAGACAGTGTGGCGCTCCCTCAGTACTGACGCTCTGACAGTGCAGCACTCCCTCAGTACTGACCCACTGACAGTGTGGCACTCCCTCAGTACTGATCCTCTGACAGTGCGGCGCTCCCTCAGTACTGACCCTCTGACAGTGCGTCGCTCCCTCAGTACTGACCCTCTGACAGTGCGGCACTCCGTCAGTACTGACCCTCTGATGTTGCGGCACTCCCTCAGTACTGACCCTCTGACAGTGCAACACTCCCTCAGTACTGACTCTCTGACAGTGCAGCACTCCCTCAGTACTGACCATCTGACAGTGCAGCACTCCCTCAGTACTGACCCTCTGACAGTGCGGCGCTCCCTCAGTACTGACCCTCTGACAGTGCGGCACTCGCTCAGTACTGACCCTCTGACAGTGTGGCACTCGCTCAGTACTGACCCTCTGACAGTGCGGCACTCCCTCAGTACTGACCCTCTGACAGTGCGGCACTCCCTCAGTACTGACCCTCTGACAGTGCAGCACTCCCTCAGTACTGACCCTCTGACAGTGCGGCACTCCCTCAGTACTGACCCCCTGAGAGTGCGGCACTCCCTCAGTACTGACCCTCTGACAGTGCAGCACTCCCTCAATACTGACCCTCAGACAGTGTGGCGCTCCCTCAGTACTGACCCTCTGACAGTGCAGCACTCCCTCAGTACTGACCCACTGACAGTGTGGCACTCCCTCAGTACTGATCCTCTGACAGTGCAGCACTCCCGCAGTACTGACCCTCTGACAGTGCAGCACTCCCTCAGTACTGACCCTCTGACAGTGCAGCACTCCCTCAGTACTGACCCTCTGACAGTGCGGCGCTCCCTCAGTACTGACCCTCTGACAGTGCGGCACTCGCTCAGTACTGACCCTCTGACAGTGCGGCACTCCCTTAGTACTGACCCTCTGACAGTGCGGCACTCCCTCAGTACTGACCCTCTGACAGTGCGGCACTCCCTCAGTACTGACCCTCTGACAGTGCGGCACTCCCTCAGTACTGACCCTCTGACAGTGCAGCACTCCCTCAGTACTGACCCTCTGACAGTGCGGCACTCCCTCAGTACTGACCCCCTGAGAGTGCGGCACTCCCTCAGTACTGACCCTCTGACAGTGCAGCACTCCCTCAATACTGACCCTCAGACAGTGTGGCGCTCCCTCAGTACTGACCCTCTGACAGTGCAGCACTCCCTCAGTACTGACCCACTGACAGTGCGGCACTCCCTCAGTACTGATCCTCTGACAGTGCGGCACTCCCTCAGTACTGACCCTCTGACAGTGCGTCGCTCCCTCAGTACTGACCCTCTGACAGTGCGGCACTCCGTCAGTACTGACCCTCTGATATTGCGGCACTCCCTCAGTACTGACCCTCTGACAGTGCAACACTCCCTCAGTACTGACCATCTGACAGTGCAGCACTCCCTCAGTACTGACCCTCTGACAGTGCAGCACTCCCTCAGTACTGACCGTCTGACAGTGCAGCACTCCCTCAGTACTGACCCTCTGACAGTGCGGCGCTCCCTCAGTACAGACCCTCTGACAGTGCGGCACTCCCTCAGTACTGACCCTCTGACAGTGCGACACTCCCTCAGTACTGAACCTCTGACAGTGCGGCGCTCCCTCAGTACTGACCCTCTGACAGTGCAGCACTCCCTCAGTACTGACCCTCTGACAGTGCAGCACTCCCTTAGTACTAACCCTCTGACAGTGCAGCACTCCCTCAGTACTGACCCTCTGACAGTGCAGCACTCCCTCAGTACTGACCCTCTGACTGTGCGGCGCTCCCTCAGTACTGACCCTCTGACAGTGCAGCACTCCCTCAGCACAGTCCCTCTGACAGTGCGGCACTCCCTCAGTACTGATCCTCTGACAATGCGGCGCTCCCTCAGTACTGACCCTCTGACAATGCGGCGCTCCCTCAGTACTGACCCTCCGACAGTGCAGCACTCCCTCAGTACTGACCCTCTGAAAGTGCGGCACTCCCTCAGTACTGTCCCTCTGACAGTGCGGTGTTCCCTCAGTACTGACCCTCTGACAGTGCAGCACTCCCTCAGTACTGACCCTCTGACAGTGCGGCACTCACTCAGTACTGACCCGCTGACAGTGCGGCACTCACTCAGTACTGACCCGCTGACAGTGCGGCACTCCCTCAGTACTGACCCTCTGACAGTGCTGCACTCCCTCAGTACTGTCCCTCTGACAGTGCGGCGTTCCCTCAATACTGACCCTCTGACAGTGCTTCACTCCCTCAGTACTGACCCTCTGACAGTGCAGCACTCCCTCAGTACTGACCCTCTGACAGTGGGGCGCTCCGTCAGTACCGACCCTCTGACAGTGCGGCGCTCCATCAGTCCTGACCCTCTGATAGTGCAGCGCTCCTTCAGTACTGACCCCCTGACAGTGCGGCACTCCCTCAGTACTGACACTCTGACAGTGCGGCGCTCCCTCAGTACTGACCCTCTGACAGTGCAGCACTCCCTCAGTACTGACCCTCTGACTGTGCGGCACTTCCTCAGTACTGACGCTCTGACCGTTCGGCACTCCCTCAGTACTGACCCTCTGACAGTGCGGCACTCCCTCAGTACTGACCCTCTGACAGTGCGGCACTCCCTCAGTACGGACCCTGTGACAGTGCGGCACTCACTCAGTACTGGCCCTCTGACAGTGCAGCACTCCCTCAGTACTGACCCTCTCACAGTGCAGCGCTCCCTCAGTACTGACGCTCTGACAGTGCGGCACTCCCTCAGTACTGACCCTCTGACAGTGCGGCACTCCCTCAGTACTGACCCTCTGACAGTGCGGCACTCCCTCAGTACTGACACTCTGACAGTGCGGCACTCCCTCAGTACTGACCCTCTGACAGTGCGGCACCCCCTCAGTACTGACCCTCTGACAGTGCAGCACTCCCTCAGTACTGAACCTCTGACAGTGCGGCACTCCCTCAGTACTGACCCTCTGACAGTGCAACGCTCCCTCTGTACTGATCCTCTGACAGTGCAGCACTCCCTCAGTACTGACCCACTGACAATGCAGCACTCCCTCAGTGCTGACCCTCTGACAGTGCGGCGCTCCCTCAGTACTGACCCTCTGACAGTGCGGCACTCCCTCAATACTGACGCTCTGGCAGTGCGGCACTCCCTCAGTACTGACCCTCTGACAGTGCAGCACTCCCTCAGTACTGACCCTCTGTCAGTGCGGCACTCCCTCAGTACTGACCCTCTGACAGTGCAGCACTCCGTCAGTACTGACCCTCTGACAGTGCAGCACTCCCTCAGTACTGACCCTCTGACAGTGCAGGACTCCCTCAGTACTGACCCTCTGACAGTGCGGCACTCCCTCAATACTGACGCTCTGGCAGTGCGGCACTCCCTCAGTACTGTCCCTCTGACAGTGCAGCACTCCCTCAGTACTGACCCTCTGTCAGTGCGGCACTCCCTCAGTACTGACCCTCTGACAGTGCGCGCCCCCTCAGTACTGACCCTCTGACAGTGCAGCGCTCCCTCAGTACTGACCCTCGGACAGTGCGGCACTCCCTCAGTACTGACCCTCTGACAGTGCGGCACTCCCTCAGTACTGACCTCTGACAGTGCGGCACTCCCTCAATACTGACCCTCAGACAGTGTGGCGCTCCCTCAGTACTGACCCTCTGACAGTGCAGCACTCCCTCAGTACTGACCCACTGACAGTGTGGCACTCCCTCAGTACTGATCCTCTGACAGTGCGGCGCTCCCTCAGTACTGACCCTCTGACAGTGCGTCGCTCCCTCAGTACTGACCCTCTGACAGTGCGGCACTCCGTCAGTACTGACCCTCTGATGTTGCGGCACTCCCTCAGTACTGACCCTCTGACAGTGCAACACTCCCTCAGTACTGACTCTCTGACAGTGCAGCACTCCCTCAGTACTGACCATCTGACAGTGCAGCACTCCCTCAGTACTGACCCTCTGACAGTGCGGCGCTCCCTCAGTACTGACCCTCTGACAGTGCGGCACTCGCTCAGTACTGACCCTCTGACAGTGTGGCACTCGCTCAGTACTGACCCTCTGACAGTGTGGCACTCCCTCAGTACTGACCCTCTGACAGTGCGGCACTCGCTCAGTACTGACCCTCTGACAGTGCGGCACTCCCTCAGTACTGACCCTCTGACAGTGCAGCACTCGTCAGGACTGACCCTCTGACAGTGCGGCACTCCCTCAGTACTGACCCTCTGACAGTGCGGCACTCCCTCAGTACTGACCCTCTGACAGTGCGGCACTCCCTCAGTACTGACCCTCTGACAGTGCGGCACTCCCTCAGTACTGACCCTCTGACAGTGCGGCACTCCCTCAGTACTGACCCTCTGACAGTGCGGCACTCCCTCAGTACTGACCCTCTGACAGTGCAGCACTCCCTCAGTACTGACCCTCTGACAGTGCGGCACTCCCTCAGTACTGACCCTCTGACAGTGCGGCACTCCCTCAGTACTGACCCTCTGACAGTGCGGCACTCCCTCAGTACTGACCCTCTGACACTGCGGCACTCCCTCAGTACTGACCCTCTGACAGTGCGGCGCTCACTCAGTACTGACCCTCTGACAGTGCGGCACTCCCTCAGTACTGACCCCCTGAGAGTGCGGCACTCCCTCAGTACTGACCCTCTGACAGTGCAGCACTCCCTCAGTACTGACCCTCTGACAGTGCGGCGCTCCCTCAGTCCTGACCCTCTGACAATGCAGCTCTCCCTCAGTACTGACCCTCTGACAGTGCGGCACTCCCTCAGTACTGACCCTCTGACAGTGCGGCACTCCCTCAGTACTGACCCTCTGACAGTGCGGGACTCCCCCAGTACTGACACTCTGACAGTGCGGGACTCCCCCAGTACTGACCCTCTGACAGTGCGGCACTCGCTCAGTACTGACCCTCTGACAGTGCGGCACTCCCTCAGTACTGACCCTCTGACAGTGCGGCACTCCCTCAGTACTGACCCTCTGACAGTGCGGCACTCCCTCAGTACTGACCCTCTGACAGTGCGGCACTCCCTCAGTACTGACCCTCTGACAGTGCAGCACTCCCTCAGTACTGACCCTCTGACAGTGCGGCACTCCCTCAGTACTGACCCCCTGAGAGTGCGGCACTCCCTCAGTACTGACCCTCTGACAGTGCAGCACTCCCTCAATACTGACCCTCAGACAGTGTGGCGCTCCCTCAGTACTGACCCTCTGACAGTGCAGCACTCCCTCAGTACTGACCCACTGACAGTGTGGCACTCCCTCAGTACTGATCCTCTGACAGTGCAGCACTCCCGCAGTACTGACCCTCTGACAGTGCAGCACTCCCTCAGTACTGACCCTCTGACAGTGCAGCACTCCCTCAGTACTGACCCTCTGACAGTGCGGCGCTCCCTCAGTACTGACCCTCTGACAGTGCGGCACTCGCTCAGTACTGACCCTCTGACAGTGCGGCACTCCCTCAGTACTGACCCTCTGACAGTGCGGCACTCCCTCAGTACTGACCCTCTGACAGTGCGGCACTCCCTCAGTACTGACCCTCTGACAGTGCGGCACTCCCTCAGTACTGACCCTCTGACAGTGCAGCACTCCCTCAGTACTGACCCTCTGACAGTGCGGCACTCCCTCAGTACTGACCCCCTGAGAGTGCGGCACTCCCTCAGTACTGACCCTCTGACAGTGCAGCACTCCCTCAATACTGACCCTCAGACAGTGTGGCGCTCCCTCAGTACTGACCCTCTGACAGTGCAGCACTCCCTCAGTACTGACCCACTGACAGTGCGGCACTCCCTCAGTACTGATCCTCTGACAGTGCGGCACTCCCTCAGTACTGACCCTCTGACAGTGCGTCGCTCCCTCAGTACTGACCCTCTGACAGTGCGGCACTCCGTCAGTACTGACCCTCTGATATTGCGGCACTCCCTCAGTACTGACCCTCTGACAGTGCAACACTCCCTCAGTACTGACCATCTGACAGTGCAGCACTCCCTCAGTACTGACCCTCTGACAGTGCAGCACTCCCTCAGTACTGACCGTCTGACAGTGCAGCACTCCCTCAGTACTGACCCTCTGACAGTGCGGCGCTCCCTCAGTACAGACCCTCTGACAGTGCGGCACTCCCTCAGTACTGACCCTCTGACAGTGCGGCACTCCCTCAGTACTGAACCTCTGACAGTGCGGCGCTCCCTCAGTACTGACCCTCTGACAGTGCAGCACTCCCTCAGTACTGACCCTCTGACAGTGCAGCACTCCCTTAGTACTAACCCTCTGACAGTGCAGCACTCCCTCAGTACTGACCCTCTGACAGTGCAGCACTCCCTCAGTACTGACCCTCTGACTGTGCGGCGCTCCCTCAGTACTGACCCTCTGACAGTGCAGCACTCCCTCAGCACAGTCCCTCTGACAGTGCGGCACTCCCTCAGTACTGATCCTCTGACAATGCGGCGCTCCCTCAGTACTGACCCTCTGACAATGCGGCGCTCCCTCAGTACTGACCCTCCGACAGTGCAGCACTCCCTCAGTACTGACCCTCTGAAAGTGCGGCACTCCCTCAGTACTGTCCCTCTGACAGTGCGGTGTTCCCTCAGTACTGACCCTCTGACAGTGCAGCACTCCCTCAGTACTGACCCTCTGACAGTGCGGCACTCACTCAGTACTGACCCGCTGACAGTGCGGCACTCACTCAGTACTGACCCGCTGACAGTGCGGCACTCCCTCAGTACTGACCCTCTGACAGTGCTGCACTCCCTCAGTACTGTCCCTCTGACAGTGCGGCGTTCCCTCAATACTGACCCTCTGACAGTGCTTCACTCCCTCAGTACTGACCCTCTGACAGTGCGGCACTCCCTCAGTACTGACCCCCTGACAGTGCGGCACTCCCTCAGTACTGACACTCTGACAGTGCGGCGCTCCCTCAGTACTGACCCTCTGACAGTGCAGCACTCCCTCAGTACTGACCCTCTGACTGTGCGGCACTTCCTCAGTACTGACGCTCTGACAGTTCGGCACTCCCTCAGTACTGACCCTCTGACAGTGCGGCACTCCCTCAGTACTGACCCTCTGACAGTGCGGCACTCCCTCAGTACGGACCCTGTGACAGTGCGGCACTCACTCAGTACTGGCCCTCTGACAGTGCAGCACTCCCTCAGTACTGACCCTCTCACAGTGCAGCGCTCCCTCAGTACTGACGCTCTGACAGTGCGGCACTCTCTCAGTACTGACCCTCTGACAGTGCGGCACTCCCTCAGTACTGACCCTCTGACAGTGCGGCACTCCCTCAGTACTGACACTCTGACAGTGCGGCACTCCCTCAGTACTGACCCTCTGACAGTGCGGCACCCCCTCAGTACTGACCCTCTGACAGTGCAGCACTCCCTCAGTACTGAACCTCTGACAGTGCGGCACTCCCTCAGTACTGACCCTCTGACAGTGCAACGCTCCCTCTGTACTGATCCTCTGACAGTGCAGCACTCCCTCAGTACTGACCCACTGACAATGCAGCACTCCCTCAGTGCTGACCCTCTGACAGTGCGGCGCTCCCTCAGTACTGACCCTCTGACAGTGCGGCACTCCCTCAATACTGACGCTCTGGCAGTGCGGCACTCCCTCAGTACTGACCCTCTGACAGTGCAGCACTCCCTCAGTACTGACCCTCTGTCAGTGCGGCACTCCCTCAGTACTGACCCTCTGACAGTGCAGCACTCCGTCAGTACTGACCCTCTGACAGTGCAGCACTCCCTCAGTACTGACCCTCTGACAGTGCAGGACTCCCTCAGTACTGACCCTCTGACAGTGCGGCACTCCCTCAATACTGACGCTCTGGCAGTGCGGCACTCCCTCAGTACTGTCCCTCTGACAGTGCAGCACTCCCTCAGTACTGACCCTCTGTCAGTGCGGCACTCCCTCAGTACTGACCCTCTGACAGTGCAGCACTCCGTCAGTACTGACCCTCTGACAGTGCAGCACTCCCTCAGTACTGACCCTCTGACAGTGCGGCACTCCCTCAGTACTGACCCTCTGACAGTGCAGCGCTCCCTCAGTACTGACCCTCTGACAGTGCGGCGCTCCCTCAGTACTGACCCTCTGACAGTGCGGCGCCCCCTCAGTACTGACCCTCTGACAGTGTGGCACTCCCTCAGTACTGACCCTCTGACAGTGCGCGCCCCCTCAGTACTGACCCTCTGACAGTGCAGCGCTCCCTCAGTACTGACCCTCGGACAGTGCGGCACTCCCTCAGTACTGACCCTCTGACAGTGCGGCACTCCCTCAGTACTGACCTCTGACAGTGCGGCACTCCCTCAATACTGACCCTCAGACAGTGTGGCGCTCCCTCAGTACTGACCCTCTGACAGTGCAGCACTCCCTCAGTACTGACCCACTGACAGTGTGGCACTCCCTCAGTACTGATCCTCTGACAGTGCGGCGCTCCCTCAGTACTGACCCTCTGACAGTGCGTCGCTCCCTCAGTACTGACCCTCTGACAGTGCGGCACTCCGTCAGTACTGACCCTCTGATGTTGCGGCACTCCCTCAGTACTGACCCTCTGACAGTGCAACACTCCCTCAGTACTGACTCTCTGACAGTGCAGCACTCCCTCAGTACTGACCATCTGACAGTGCAGCACTCCCTCAGTACTGACCCTCTGACAGTGCGGCGCTCCCTCAGTACTGACCCTCTGACAGTGCGGCACTCGCTCAGTACTGACCCTCTGACAGTGTGGCACTCGCTCAGTACTGACCCTCTGACAGTGTGGCACTCCCTCAGTACTGACCCTCTGACAGTGCGGCACTCGCTCAGTACTGACCCTCTGACAGTGCGGCACTCCCTCAGTACTGACCCTCTGACAGTGCAGCACTCGTCAGGACTGACCCTCTGACAGTGCGGCACTCCCTCAGTACTGACCCTCTGACAGTGCGGCACTCCCTCAGTACTGACCCTCTGACAGTGCGGCACTCCCTCAGTACTGACCCTCTGACAGTGCGGCACTCCCTCAGTACTGACCCTCTGACAGTGCGGCACTCCCTCAGTACTGACCCTCTGACAGTGCGGCACTCCCTCAGTACTGACCCTCTGACAGTGCAGCACTCCCTCAGTACTGACCCTCTGACAGTGCGGCACTCCCTCAGTACTGACCCTCTGACAGTGCGGCACTCCCTCAGTACTGACCCTCTGACAGTGCGGCACTCCCTCAGTACTGACACTCTGACAGTGCGGCACTCCCTCAGTACTGACCCTCTGACAGTGCGGCACCCCCTCAGTACTGACCCTCTGACAGTGCAGCACTCCCTCAGTACTGAACCTCTGACAGTGCGGCACTCCCTCAGTACTGACCCTCTGACAGTGCAACGCTCCCTCTGTACTGATCCTCTGACAGTGCAGCACTCCCTCAGTACTGACCCACTGACAATGCAGCACTCCCTCAGTGCTGACCCTCTGACAGTGCGGCGCTCCCTCAGTACTGACCCTCTGACAGTGCGGCACTCCCTCAATACTGACGCTCTGGCAGTGCGGCACTCCCTCAGTACTGACCCTCTGACAGTGCAGCACTCCCTCAGTACTGACCCTCTGTCAGTGCGGCACTCCCTCAGTACTGACCCTCTGACAGTGCAGCACTCCGTCAGTACTGACCCTCTGACAGTGCAGCACTCCCTCAGTACTGACCCTCTGACAGTGCAGGACTCCCTCAGTACTGACCCTCTGACAGTGCGGCACTCCCTCAATACTGACGCTCTGGCAGTGCGGCACTCCCTCAGTACTGTCCCTCTGACAGTGCAGCACTCCCTCAGTACTGACCCTCTGTCAGTGCGGCACTCCCTCAGTACTGACCCTCTGACAGTGCAGCACTCCGTCAGTACTGACCCTCTGACAGTGCAGCACTCCCTCAGTACTGACCCTCTGACAGTGCGGCACTCCCTCAGTACTGACCCTCTGACAGTGCAGCGCTCCCTCAGTACTGACCCTCTGACAGTGCGGCGCTCCCTCAGTACTGACCCTCTGACAGTGCGGCGCCCCCTCAGTACTGACCCTCTGACAGTGTGGCACTCCCTCAGTACTGACCCTCTGACAGTGCGCGCCCCCTCAGTACTGACCCTCTGACAGTGCAGCGCTCCCTCAGTACTGACCCTCGGACAGTGCGGCACTCCCTCAGTACTGACCCTCTGACAGTGCGGCACTCCCTCAGTACTGACCTCTGACAGTGCGGCACTCCCTCAATACTGACCCTCAGACAGTGTGGCGCTCCCTCAGTACTGACCCTCTGACAGTGCAGCACTCCCTCAGTACTGACCCACTGACAGTGTGGCACTCCCTCAGTACTGATCCTCTGACAGTGCGGCGCTCCCTCAGTACTGACCCTCTGACAGTGCGTCGCTCCCTCAGTACTGACCCTCTGACAGTGCGGCACTCCGTCAGTACTGACCCTCTGATGTTGCGGCACTCCCTCAGTACTGACCCTCTGACAGTGCAACACTCCCTCAGTACTGACTCTCTGACAGTGCAGCACTCCCTCAGTACTGACCATCTGACAGTGCAGCACTCCCTCAGTACTGACCCTCTGACAGTGCGGCGCTCCCTCAGTACTGACCCTCTGACAGTGCGGCACTCGCTCAGTACTGACCCTCTGACAGTGTGGCACTCGCTCAGTACTGACCCTCTGACAGTGTGGCACTCCCTCAGTACTGACCCTCTGACAGTGCGGCACTCGCTCAGTACTGACCCTCTGACAGTGCGGCACTCCCTCAGTACTGACCCTCTGACAGTGCAGCACTCGTCAGGACTGACCCTCTGACAGTGCGGCACTCCCTCAGTACTGACCCTCTGACAGTGCGGCACTCCCTCAGTACTGACCCTCTGACAGTGCGGCACTCCCTCAGTACTGACCCTCTGACAGTGCGGCACTCCCTCAGTACTGACCCTCTGACAGTGCGGCACTCCCTCAGTACTGACCCTCTGACAGTGCGGCACTCCCTCAGTACTGACCCTCTGACAGTGCAGCACTCCCTCAGTACTGACCCTCTGACAGTGCGGCACTCCCTCAGTACTGACCCTCTGACAGTGCGGCACTCCCTCAGTACTGACCCTCTGACAGTGCGGCACTCCCTCAGTACTGACCCTCTGACACTGCGGCACTCCCTCAGTACTGACCCTCTGACAGTGCGGCGCTCACTCAGTACTGACCCTCTGACAGTGCGGCACTCCCTCAGTACTGACCCCCTGAGAGTGCGGCACTCCCTCAGTACTGACCCTCTGACAGTGCAGCACTCCCTCAGTCATGACCCTCTGACAGTGCAGCACTCCCTCAGTACTGACCCTCTGACAGTGCAGCACTCCCGCAGTAGTGACCCCCTGAGAGTGCTGCACTCCCTCAATACTGACCCTCTGACAGTGCAGCACTCCCTCAGTACTGACCCTCTGACAGTGCGGCACTCCCTCAGTACTGACCCTCTGACAGTGCGGCACTCCCTCAGTACTGACCCTCTGACAGTGCGGCACTCCCTCAGTACTGACCCTCTGACAGTGCAGCACTCCCTCAGTACTGACCCTCTGACAGTGCGGCACTCCCTCAGTACTGACCCTCTGACAGTGCGGCACTCCCTCAGTACTGACCCTCTGACAGTGCGGCACTCCCTCAGTACTGACCCCCTGAGAGTGCGGCACTCCCTCAGTACTGACCCTCTGACAGTGCAGCACTCCCTCAGTACTGACCCTCTGACAGTGCGGCACTCCCTCAGTACTGACCCTCTGACAGTGCGGCACTCCCTCAGTACTGACCCTCTGACAGTGCGGCACTCCCTCAGTACTGACCCTCTGACAGTGCAGCACTCCCTCAGTACTGACCCTCTGACAGTGCGGCGCTCCCTCAGTACTGACCCTCTGACAGTGCGGCACTCCCTCAGTACTGACCCTCTGACAGTGCAGCACTCCCTCAGTACTGACCCTCTGACAGTGCGGCGCTCCCTCAGTACTGACCCTCTGACAGTGCGGCACTCCCTCAGTACTGACCCTCTGACAGTGCGGCGCTCCCTCAGTACTGACACTCTGACAGTGCAGCGCTCCCTCAGTACTGACCCTCTGACAGTGCGGGACTCCCTCAGTACTGACCCTCTGACAGTACAGCACTCCCTCAGTACTGACCCTCTGACAGTGCAGCACTCCCTCAGTACTGACCCTCTGACAGTGCGGCGCTCCCTCAGTACTGACCCTCTGACAGTGCGGCACTCCGTCAGTACTGACCCTCTGACAGTGCAGCACTCCCTCAGTACTGACCCTCTGACAGTGCGGCACTCCCTCAGTACTGACCCTCTGACAGTGCAGCACTCCCTCAGTACTGACTCTCTGACAGTGCGGCGCTCCCTCAGTACTGACCCTCTGACAGTGCGGCACTCCCTCAGTACTGACCCTCTGACAGTGCGGTGCTCCCTCAGTACTGACTCTCTGACAGTGCAGCACTCCCTCAGTACTGACCCTCTGACAGTGCGGGACTCCCTCAGTACTGACCTCTGACAGTGCGGCACTCCCTCAATACTGACCCTCTGACAGTGCGGCATTCCCTCAGTACTGACCCTCTGACAGTGTGGCGCTCCCTCAGTACTTACCTCTGACAGTGCGGCACTCCCTCAATACTGACCCTCAGACAGTGTGGCGCTCCCTCAGTACTGACCCTCTGACAGTGCAGCACTCCCTCAGTACTGACCCACTGACAGTGTGGCACTCCCTCAGTACTGACCTCTGACGGTGCGGCACTCCCTCAGTACTGACCCTCTGACAGTGCGGCATTCCCTCAGTACTGACCTCTGACAGTGCGGCACTCCCTCAATACTGACCCTCAGACAGTGTGGCGCTCCCTCAGTACTGACCCTCTGACAGTGCAGCACTCCCTCAGTACTGACCCACTGACAGTGTGGCACTCCCTCAGTACTGATCCTCTGACAGTGCGGCGCTCCCTCAGTACTGACCCTCTGACAGTGCGTCGCTCCCTCAGTACTGACCCTCTGACAGTGCGGCACTCCGTCAGTACTGACCCTCTGATATTGCGGCACTCCCTCAGTACTGACCCTCTGACAGTGCAACACTCCCTCAGTACTGACTCTCTGACAGTGCAGCACTCCCTCAGTACTGACCATCTGACAGTGCAGCACTCCCTCAGTACTGACCCTCTGACAGTGCAGCACTCCCTCAGTACTGACCGTCTGACAGTGCAGCACTCCCTCAGTACTGACCCTCTGACAGTGCGGCGCTCCCTCAGTACAGACCCTCTGACAGTGCGGCACTCCCTCAGTACTGACCCTCTGACAGTGCGGCACTCCCTCAGTACTGAACCTCTGACAGTGCGGCGCTCCCTCAGTACTGACCCTCTGACAGTGCAGCACTCCCTCAGTACTGACCCTCTGACAGTGCAGCACTCCCTTAGTACTGACCCTCTGACAGTGCAGCACTCCCTCAGTACTGACCCTCTGACAGTGCAGCACTCCCTCAGTACTGACCCTCTGACTGTGCGGCGCTCCCTCAGTACTGACCCTCTGTCAGTGCGGCACTCCCTCAGTACTGACCCTCTGACAGTGCAGCACTCCCTCAGTACTGACCCTCTGACAGTGCGGCACTCCCTCAGCACTGACCCTCTGACAGTGCAGCACTCCCTCAGTACTGACCCTCTGACAGTGCGTAGCTCCCTCAGTACTGCCCCTCTGACAGTGCAGCACTCCCGCAGTACTGACCCTCTGACAGTGCAGCACTCCCTCAGTACTGACCCTCTGACAGTGCGGCACTCCCTCAGCACTGACCCTCTGACAGTGCAGCACTCCCTCAGTACTGACCCTCTGACAGTGCGTAGCTCCCTCAGTACTGCCCCTCTGACAGTGCAGCACTCCCGCAGTACTGACCCTCTGACAGTGCAGCACTCCCTCAGTACTGACCCTCTGACAGTGCAGCACTCCCTCAGTACTGACCCTCTGACAGTGCAGCACTCCCTCCGTACTGCCCCTCTGACAGTGCAGCACTCCCTCAGTACTGACCCTCTGACAGTGCGTAGCTCCCTCAGTACTGCCCCTCTGACAGTGCAGCACTCCCGCAGTACTGACCCTCTGACAGTGCAGCACTCCCTCAGTACTGACCCTCTGACAGTGCAGCACTCCCTCAGTACTGACCCTCTGACAGTGCGGCACTCCCTCAGTACTGACCCTCTGACAGTGCGGCACTCCCTCAGTACTGACCCTCTGACAGTGCGGCACTCCCTCCGTACTGCCCCTCTGACAGTGCAGCACTCCCTCAGTACTGACCCTCTGACAGTGCGGCACTCCCTCAGTACTGACCCTCTGACAGTGCAGCACTCCCGCAGTACTGACCCTCTGACAGTGCAGCACTCCCTCAGTACTGACCCTCTGACAGTGCGGCACTCCCTCAGTACTGACACTCTGACAGTGCGGCACTCCCTCAGTACTGACCCTCTGACAGTGCGGCGCTCCCTCAGTCCTGACCCTCTGACAATGCAGCTCTCCCTCAGTACTGACCCTCTGACAGTGCGGCACTCCCTCAGTACTGACCCTCTGACAGTGCGGCACTCCCTCAGTACTGACCCTCTGACAGTGCGGGACTCCCCCAGTACTGACACTCTGACAGTGCGGGACTCCCCCAGTACTGACCCTCTGACAGTGCGGCACTCGCTCAGTACTGACCCTCTGACAGTGCGGCACTCCCTCAGTACTGACCCTCTGACAGTGCGGCACTCCCTCAGTACTGACCCTCTGACAGTGCGGCACTCCCTCAGTACTGACCCTCTGACAGTGCGGCACTCCCTCAGTACTGACCCTCTGACAGTGCAGCACTCCCTCAGTACTGACCCTCTGACAGTGCGGCACTCCCTCAGTACTGACCCCCTGAGAGTGCGGCACTCCCTCAGTACTGACCCTCTGACAGTGCAGCACTCCCTCAATACTGACCCTCAGACAGTGTGGCGCTCCCTCAGTACTGACCCTCTGACAGTGCAGCACTCCCTCAGTACTGACCCACTGACAGTGTGGCACTCCCTCAGTACTGATCCTCTGACAGTGCAGCACTCCCGCAGTACTGACCCTCTGACAGTGCAGCACTCCCTCAGTACTGACCCTCTGACAGTGCAGCACTCCCTCAGTACTGACCCTCTGACAGTGCGGCGCTCCCTCAGTACTGACCCTCTGACAGTGCGGCACTCGCTCAGTACTGACCCTCTGACAGTGCGGCACTCCCTCAGTACTGACCCTCTGACAGTGCGGCACTCCCTCAGTACTGACCCTCTGACAGTGCGGCACTCCCTCAGTACTGACCCTCTGACAGTGCGGCACTCCCTCAGTACTGACCCTCTGACAGTGCAGCACTCCCTCAGTACTGACCCTCTGACAGTGCGGCACTCCCTCAGTACTGACCCCCTGAGAGTGCGGCACTCCCTCAGTACTGACCCTCTGACAGTGCAGCACTCCCTCAGTACTGACCCTCTGACAGTGCGGCACTCCCTCAGTACTGACCCCCTGAGAGTGCGGCACTCCCTCAGTACTGACCCCCTGAGAGTGCGGCACTCCCTCAGTACTGTCCCTCTGACAGTGCGGCACTCCCTCAGTACTGACCCTCTGACAGTGCAGCACTCCCTCAATACTGACCCTCAGACAGTGTGGCGCTCCCTCAGTACTGACCCTCTGACAGTGCAGCACTCCCTCAGTACTGACCCACTGACAGTGCGGCACTCCCTCAGTACTGATCCTCTGACAGTGCGGCACTCCCTCAATACTGACCCTCTGACAGTGCGTCGCTCCCTCAGTACTGACCCTCTGACAGTGCGGCACTCCGTCAGTACTGACCCTCTGATATTGCGGCACTCCCTCAGTACTGACCCTCTGACAGTGCAACACTCCCTCAGTACTGACCATCTGACAGTGCAGCACTCCCTCAGTACTGACCCTCTGACAGTGCAGCACTCCCTCAGTACTGACCGTCTGACAGTGCAGCACTCCCTCAGTACTGACCCTCTGACAGTGCGGCGCTCCCTCAGTACAGACCCTCTGACAGTGCGGCACTCCCTCAGTACTGACCCTCTGACAGTGCGGCACTCCCTCAGTACTGAACCTCTGACAGTGCGGCGCTCCCTCAGTACTGACCCTCTGACAGTGCAGCACTCCCTCAGTACTGACCCTCTGACAGTGCAGCACTCCCTTAGTACTGACCCTCTGACAGTGCAGCACTCCCTCAGTACTGACCCTCTGACAGTGCAGCACTCCCTCAGTACTGACCCTCTGACTGTGCGGCGCTCCCTCAGTACTGACCCTCTGACAGTGTGGCACTCGCTCAGTACTGACCCTCTGACAGTGCGGCACTCCCTCAGCACAGTCCCTCTGACAGTGCGGCACTCCCTCAGTACTGATCGTCTGACAATGCGGCGCTCCCTCAGTACTGACCCTCTGACAATGCGGCGCTCCCTCAGTACTGACCCTCCGACAGTGCAGCACTCCCTCAGTACTGACCCTCTGAAAGTGCGGCACTCCCTCAGTACTGTCCCTCTGACAGTGCGGTGTTCCCTCAGTACTGACCCTCTGACAGTGCAGCACTCCCTCAGTACTGACCCTCTGACAGTGCGGCACTCACTCAGTACTGACCCGCTGACAGTGCGGCACTCACTCAGTACTGACCCGCTGACAGTGCGGCACTCCCTCAGTACTGACCCTCTGACAGTGCTGCACTCCCTCAGTACTGTCCCTCTGACAGTGCGGCGTTCCCTCAATACTGACCCTCTGACAGTGCTTCACTCCCTCAGTACTGACCCTCTGACAGTGCAGCACTCCCTCAGTACTGACCCTCTGACAGTGGGGCGCTCCGTCAGTACCGACCCTCTGACAGTGCGGCGCTCCATCAGTCCTGACCCTCTGATAGTGCAGCGCTCCTTCAGTACTGACCCCCTGACAGTGCGGCACTCCCTCAGTACTGACACTCTGACAGTGCGGCGCTCCCTCAGTACTGACCCTCTGACAGTGCAGCACTCCCTCAGTACTGACCCTCTGACTGTGCGGCACTTCCTCAGTACTGACGCTCTGACAGTTCGGCACTCCCTCAGTACTGACCCTCTGACAGTGCGGCACTCCCTCAGTACTGACCCTCTGACAGTGCGGCACTCCCTCAGTACGGACCCTGTGACAGTGCGGCACTCACTCAGTACTGGCCCTCTGACAGTGCAGCACTCCCTCAGTACTGACCCTCTCACAGTGCAGCGCTCCCTCAGTACTGACGCTCTGACAGTGCGGCACTCCCTCAGTACTGACCCTCTGACAGTGCGGCACTCCCTCAGTACTGACCCTCTGACAGTGCGGCACTCCCTCAGTACTGACACTCTGACAGTGCGGCACTCCCTCAGTACTGACCCTCTGACAGTGCGGCACCCCCTCAGTACTGACCCTCTGACAGTGCAGCACTCCCTCAGTACTGAACCTCTGACAGTGCGGCACTCCCTCAGTACTGACCCTCTGACAGTGCAACGCTCCCTCTGTACTGATCCTCTGACAGTGCAGCACTCCCTCAGTACTGACCCACTGACAATGCAGCACTCCCTCAGTGCTGACCCTCTGACAGTGCGGCGCTCCCTCGGTACTGACCCTCTGACAGTGCGGCACTCCCTCAATACTGACGCTCTGGCAGTGCGGCACTCCCTCAGTACTGACCCTCTGACAGTGCAGCACTCCTTCAGTACTGACCCTCTGTCAGTGCGGCACTCCCTCAGTACTGACCCTCTGACAGTGCAGCACTCCGTCAGTACTGACCCTCTGACAGTGCAGCACTCCCTCAGTACTGACCCTCTGACAGTGCAGGACTCCCTCAGTACTGACCCTCTGACAGTGCGGCACTCCCTCAATACTGACGCTCTGGCAGTGCGGCACTCCCTCAGTACTGTCCCTCTGACAGTGCAGCACTCCCTCAGTACTGACCCTCTGTCAGTGCGGCACTCCCTCAGTACTGACCCTCTGACAGTGCAGCACTCCGTCAGTACTGACCCTCTGACAGTGCAGCACTCCCTCAGTACTGACCCTCTGACAGTGCGGCACTCCCTCAGTACTGACCCTCTGACAGTGCAGCGCTCCCTCAGTACTGACCCTCTGACAGTGCGGCGCTCCCTCAGTACTGACCCTCTGACAGTGCGGCGCCCCCTCAGTACTGACCCTCTGACAGTGTGGCACTCCCTCAGTACTGACCCTCTGACAGTGCGCGCCCCCTCAGTACTGACCCTCTGACAGTGCAGCGCTCCCTCAGTACTGACCCTCGGACAGTGCGGCACTCCCTCAGTACTGACCCTCTGACAGTGCGGCACTCCCTCAGTACTGACCTCTGACAGTGCGGCACTCCCTCAATACTGACCCTCAGACAGTGTGGCGCTTCCTCAGTACTGACCCTCTGACAGTGCAGCACTCCCTCAGTACTGACCCACTGACAGTGTGGCACTCCCTCAGTACTGATCCTCTGACAGTGCGGCGCTCCCTCAGTACTGACCCTCTGACAGTGCGTCGCTCCCTCAGTACTGACCCTCTGACAGTGCGGCACTCCGTCAGTACTGACCCTCTGATGTTGCGGCACTCCCTCAGTACTGACCCTCTGACAGTGCAACACTCCCTCAGTACTGACTCTCTGACAGTGCAGCACTCCCTCAGTACTGACCATCTGACAGTGCAGCACTCCCTCAGTACTGACCCTCTGACAGTGCGGCGCTCCCTCAGTACTGACCCTCTGACAGTGCGGCACTCGCTCAGTACTGACCCTCTGACAGTGTGGCACTCGCTCAGTACTGACCCTCTGACAGTGTGGCACTCCCTCAGTACTGACCCTCTGACAGTGCGGCACTCGCTCAGTACTGACCCTCTGACAGTGCGGCACTCCCTCAGTACTGACCCTCTGACAGTGCAGCACTCGTCAGGACTGACCCTCTGTCAGTGCGGCACTCCCTCAGTACTGACCCTCTGACAGTGCGGCACTCCCTCAGTACTGACCCTCTGACAGTGCGGCACTCCCTCAGTACTGACCCTCTGACAGTGCGGCACTCCCTCAGTACTGACCCTCTGACAGTGCGGCACTCCCTCAGTACTGACCCTCTGACAGTGCGGCACTCCCTCAGTACTGACCCTCTGACAGTGCAGCACTCCCTCAGTACTGACCCTCTGACAGTGCGGCACTCCCTCAGTACTGACCCTCTGACAGTGCGGCACTCCCTCAGTACTGACCCTCTGACAGTGCGGCACTCCCTCAGTACTGACCCTCTGACACTGCGGCACTCCCTCAGTACTGACCCTCTGACAGTGCGGCGCTCACTCAGTACTGACCCTCTGACAGTGCGGCACTCCCACAGTACTGACCCCCTGAGAGTGCGGCACTCCCTCAGTACTGACCCTCTGACAGTGCAGCACTCCCTCAGTACTGACCCTCTGACAGTGCAGCACTCCCTCAGTACTGACCCTCTGACAGTGCAGCACTCCCGCAGTACTGACCCCCTGAGAGTGCTGCACTCCCTCAATACTGACCCTCTGACAGTGCAGCACTCCCTCAGTACTGACCCTCTGACAGTGCGGCACTCCCTCAGTACTGACCCTCTGACAGTGCGGCACTCCCTCAGTACTGACCCTCTGACAGTGCGGCACTCCCTCAGTACTGACCCTCTGACAGTGCAGCACTCCCTCAGTACTGACCCTCTGACAGTGCGGCACTCCCTCAGTACTGACCCTCTGACAGTGCGGCACTCCCTCAGTACTGACCCTCTGACAGTGCGGCGCTCCCTCAGTACTGACCCTCTGACAGTGCGGCACTCCCTCAGTACTGACCCTCTGACAGTGCGGCACTCCCTCAGTACTGACCCTCTGACAGTGCAGCACTCCCTCAGTACTGACCCTCTGACAGTGCGGCGCTCCCTCAGTACTGACCCTCTGACAGTGCGGCACTCCCTCAGTACTGACCCTCTGACAGTGCAGCACTCCCTCAGTACTGACCCTCTGACAGTGCGGCGCTCCCTCAGTACTGACCCTCTGACAGTGCGGCACTCCCTCAGTACTGACCCTCTGACAGTGCGGCGCTCCCTCAGTACTGACACTCTGACAGTGCAGCGCTCCCTCAGTACTGACCCTCTGACAGTGCGGGACTCCCTCAGTACTGACCCTCTGACAGTACAGCACTCCCTCAGTACTGACCCTCTGACAGTGCAGCACTCCCTCAGTACTGACCCTCTGACAGTGCGGCGCTCCCTCAGTACTGACCCTCTGACAGTGCGGCACTCCGTCAGTACTGACCCTCTGACAGTGCAGCACTCCCTCAGTACTGACCCTCTGACAGTGCGGCACTCCCTCAGTACTGACCCTCTGACAGTGCAGCACTCCCTCAGTACTGACTCTCTGACAGTGCGGCGCTCCCTCAGTACTGACCCTCTGACAGTGCGGCACTCCCTCAGTACTGACCCTCTGACAGTGCGGCGCTCCCTCAGTACTGACCCTCTGACAGTGCGGCACTCCCTCAGTACTGACCCTCTGACAGTGCAGCACTCCCTCAGTACTGACCCTCTGACAGTGCGGGACTCCCTCAGTACTGACCTCTGACAGTGCGGCACTCCCTCAATACTGACCCTCTGACAGTGCGGCATTCCCTCAGTACTGACCCTCTGACAGTGTGGCGCTCCCTCAGTACTTACCTCTGACAGTGCGGCACTCCCTCAATACTGACCCTCAGACAGTGTGGCGCTCCCTCAGTACTGACCCTCTGACAGTGCAGCACTCCCTCAGTACTGACCCACTGACAGTGTGGCACTCCCTCAGTACTGACCTCTGACGGTGCGGCACTCCCTCAGTACTGACCCTCTGACAGTGCTGCATTCCCTCAGTACTGACCTCTGACAGTGCGGCACTCCCTCAATACTGACCCTCAGACAGTGTGGCGCTCCCTCAGTACTGACCCTCTGACAGTGCGGCACTCCCTCAGTACTGACCCACTGACAGTGTGGCACTCCCTCAGTACTGATCCTCTGACAGTGCGGCGCTCCCTCAGTACTGACCCTCTGACAGTGCGTCGCTCCCTCAGTACTGACCCTCTGACAGTGCGGCACTCCGTCAGTACTGACCCTCTGATATTGCGGCACTCCCTCAGTACTGACCCTCTGACAGTGCAACACTCCCTCAGTACTGACTCTCTGACAGTGCAGCACTCCCTCAGTACTGACCATCTGACAGTGCAGCACTCCCTCAGTACTGACCCTCTGACAGTGCAGCACTCCCTCAGTACTGACCGTCTGACAGTGCAGCACTCCCTCAGTACTGACCCTCTGACAGTGCGGCGCTCCCTCAGTACAGACCCTCTGACAGTGCGGCACTCCCTCAGTACTGACCCTCTGACAGTGCGGCACTCCCTCAGTACTGAACCTCTGACAGTGCGGCGCTCCCTCAGTACTGACCCTCTGACAGTGCAGCACTCCCTCAGTACTGACCCTCTGACAGTGCAGCACTCCCTCAGTACTGACCCTCTGACTGTGCGGCGCTCCCTCAGTACTGACCCTCTGTCAGTGCGGCACTCCCTCAGTACTGACCCTCTGACAGTGCAGCACTCCCTCAGTACTGACCCTCTGACAGTGCGGCACTCCCTCAGCACTGACCCTCTGACAGTGCAGCACTCCCTCAGTACTGACCCTCTGACAGTGCGTAGCTCCCTCAGTACTGCCCCTCTGACAGTGCAGCACTCCCGCAGTACTGACCCTCTGACAGTGCAGCACTCCCTCAGTACTGACCCTCTGACAGTGCAGCACTCCCTCAGTACTGACCCTCTGACAGTGCGGCACTCCCTCCGTACTGCCCCTCTGACAGTGCAGCACTCCCTCAGTACTGACCCTCTGACAGTGCGTAGCTCCCTCAGTACTGCCCCTCTGACAGTGCAGCACTCCCGCAGTACTGACCCTCTGACAGTGCGGCACTCCCTCAGTACTGCCCCTCTGACAGTGCAGCACTCCCTCAGTACTGACCCTCTGACAGTGCGGCGCTCCCTCAGTCCTGACCCTCTGACAATGCAGCTCTCCCTCAGTACTGACCCTCTGACAGTGCGGCACTCCCTCAGTACTGACCCTCTGACAGTGCGGCACTCCCTCAGTACTGACCCTCTGACAGTGCGGGACTCCCCCAGTACTGACACTCTGACAGTGCGGGACTCCCCCAGTACTGACCCTCTGACAGTGCGGCACTCGCTCAGTACTGACCCTCTGACAGTGCGGCACTCCCTCAGTACTGACCCTCTGACAGTGCGGCACTCCCTCAGTACTGACCCTCTGACAGTGCGGCACTCCCTCAGTACTGACCCTCTGACAGTGCGGCACTCCCTCAGTACTGACCCTCTGACAGTGCAGCACTCCCTCAGTACTGACCCTCTGACAGTGCGGCACTCCCTCAGTACTGACCCCCTGAGAGTGCGGCACTCCCTCAGTACTGACCCTCTGACAGTGCAGCACTCCCTCAATACTGACCCTCAGACAGTGTGGCGCTCCCTCAGTACTGACCCTCTGACAGTGCAGCACTCCCTCAGTACTGACCCACTGACAGTGTGGCACTCCCTCAGTACTGATCCTCTGACAGTGCAGCACTCCCGCAGTACTGACCCTCTGACAGTGCAGCACTCCCTCAGTACTGACCCTCTGACAGTGCAGCACTCCCTCAGTACTGACCCTCTGACAGTGCGGCGCTCCCTCAGTACTGACCCTCTGACAGTGCGGCACTCGCTCAGTACTGACCCTCTGACAGTGCGGCACTCCCTCAGTACTGACCCTCTGACAGTGCGGCACTCCCTCAGTACTGACCCTCTGACAGTGCGGCACTCCCTCAGTACTGACCCTCTGACAGTGCGGCACTCCCTCAGTACTGACCCTCTGACAGTGCAGCACTCCCTCAGTACTGACCCTCTGACAGTGCGGCACTCCCTCAGTACTGACCCCCTGAGAGTGCGGCACTCCCTCAGTACTGACCCTCTGACAGTGCAGCACTCCCTCAATACTGACCCTCAGACAGTGTGGCGCTCCCTCAGTACTGACCCTCTGACAGTGCAGCACTCCCTCAGTACTGACCCACTGACAGTGCGGCACTCCCTCAGTACTGATCCTCTGACAGTGCGGCACTCCCTCAGTACTGACCCTCTGACAGTGCGTCGCTCCCTCAGTACTGACCCTCTGACAGTGCGGCACTCCGTCAGTACTGACCCTCTGATATTGCGGCACTCCCTCAGTACTGACCCTCTGACAGTGCAGCACTCCCTCAGTACTGACCCTCTGACAGTGCAGCACTCCCTCAGTACTGACCGTCTGACAGTGCAGCACTCCCTCAGTACTGACCCTCTGACAGTGCGGCGCTCCCTCAGTACAGACCCTCTGACAGTGCGGCACTCCCTCAGTACTGACCCTCTGACAGTGCGGCACTCCCTCAGTACTGAACCTCTGACAGTGCGGCGCTCCCTCAGTACTGACCCTCTGACAGTGCAGCACTCCCTCAGTACTGACCCTCTGACAGTGCAGCACTCCCTTAGTACTGACCCTCTGACAGTGCAGCACTCCCTCAGTACTGACCCTCTGACAGTGCAGCACTCCCTCAGTACTGACCCTCTGACTGTGCGGCGCTCCCTCAGTACTGACCCTCTGACAGTGCAGCACTCCCTCAGTACTGACCCTCTGACAGTGCAGCACTCCCTTAGTACTGACCCTCTGACAGTGCAGCACTCCCTCAGTACTGACCCTCTGACAGTGCAGCACTCCCTCAGTACTGACCCTCTGACAGTGCAGCACTCCCTCAGTACTGACCCTCTGACTGTGCGGCGCTCCCTCAGTACTGACCCTCTGACAGTGCAGCACTCCCTCAGCACAGTCCCTCTGACAGTGCGGCACTCCCTCAGTACTGATCCTCTGACAATGCGGCGCTCCCTCAGTACTGACCCTCTGACAATGCGGCGCTCCCTCAGTACTGACCCTCCGACAGTGCAGCACTCCCTCAGTACTGACCCTCTGAAAGTGCGGCACTCCCTCAGTACTGTCCCTCTGACAGTGCGGTGTTCCCTCAGTACTGACCCTCTGACAGTGCAGCACTCCCTCAGTACTGACCCTCTGACAGTGCGGCACTCACTCAGTACTGACCCGCTGACAGTGCGGCACTCACTCAGTACTGACCCGCTGACAGTGCGGCACTCCCTCAGTACTGACCCTCTGACAGTGCTGCACTCCCTCAGTACTGTCCCTCTGACAGTGCGGCGTTCCCTCAATACTGACCCTCTGACAGTGCTTCACTCCCTCAGTACTGACCCTCTGACAGTGCAGCACTCCCTCAGTACTGACCCTCTGACAGTGGGGCGCTCCGTCAGTACCGACCCTCTGACAGTGCGGCGCTCCATCAGTCCTGACCCTCTGATAGTGCAGCGCTCCTTCAGTACTGACCCCCTGACAGTGCGGCACTCCCTCAGTACTGACACTCTGACAGTGCGGCGCTCCCTCAGTACTGACCCTCTGACAGTGCAGCACTCCCTCAGTACTGACCCTCTGACTGTGCGGCACTTCCTCAGTACTGACGCTCTGACAGTTCGGCACTCCCTCAGTACTGACCCTCTGACAGTGCGGCACTCCCTCAGTACTGACCCTCTGACAGTGCGGCACTCCCTCAGTACGGACCCTGTGACAGTGCGGCACTCACTCAGTACTGGCCCTCTGACAGTGCAGCACTCCCTCAGTACTGACCCTCTCACAGTGCAGCGTTCCCTCAGTACTGACACTCTGACAGTGCGGCACTCCCTCAGTACTGACCCTCTGACAGTGCGGCACTCCCTCAGTACTGACCCTCTGACAGTGCAGCACTCCCTCAGTACTGAACCTCTGACAGTGCGGCACTCCCTCAGTACTGACCCTCTGACAGTGCAGCACTCCCTCAGTACTGACCCTCTGTCAGTGCGGCACTCCCTCAGTACTGACCCTCTGACAGTGCAGCACTCCGTCAGTACTGACCCTCTGACAGTGCAGCACTCCCTCAGTACTGACCCTCTGACAGTGCAGGACTCCCTCAGTACTGACCCTCTGACAGTGCGGCACTCCCTCAATACTGACGCTCTGGCAGTGCGGCACTCCCTCAGTACTGTCCCTCTGACAGTGCAGCACTCCCTCAGTACTGACCCTCTGTCAGTGCGGCACTCCCTCAGTACTGACCCTCTGACAGTGCAGCACTCCGTCAGTACTGACCCTCTGACAGTGCAGCACTCCCTCAGTACTGACCCTCTGACAGTGCGGCACTCCCTCAGTACTGACCCTCTGACAGTGCAGCGCTCCCTCAGTACTGACCCTCTGACAGTGCGGCGCTCCCTCAGTACTGACCCTCTGACAGTGCGGCGCCCCCTCAGTACTGACCCTCTGACAGTGTGGCACTCCCTCAGTACTGACCCTCTGACAGTGCGCGCCCCCTCAGTACTGACCCTCTGACAGTGCAGCGCTCCCTCAGTACTGACCCTCGGACAGTGCGGCACTCCCTCAGTACTGACCCTCTGACAGTGCGGCACTCCCTCAGTACTGACCTCTGACAGTGCGGCACTCCCTCAATACTGACCCTCAGACAGTGTGGCGCTCCCTCAGTACTGACCCTCTGACAGTGCGGCGCTCCCTCAGTACTGACCCTCTGACAGTGCGTCGCTCCCTCAGTACTGACCCTCTGACAGTGCGGCACTCCGTCAGTACTGACCCTCTGACAGTGCGTCGCTCCCTCAGTACTGACCCTCTGACAGTGCGGCACTCCCTCAGTACTGACCCACTGACAGTGTGGCACTCCCTCAGTACTGATCCTCTGACAGTGCGGCGCTCCCTCAGTACTGACCCTCTGACAGTGCGTCGCTCCCTCAGTACTGACCCTCTGACAGTGCGGCACTCCGTCAGTACTGACCCTCTGATGTTGCGGCACTCCCTCAGTACTGACCCTCTGACAGTGCAACACTCCCTCAGTACTGACTCTCTGACAGTGCAGCAATCCCTCAGTACTGACCATCTGACAGTGCAGCACTCCCTCAGTACTGACCCTCTGACAGTGCGGCGCTCCCTCAGTACTGACCCTCTGACAGTGCGGCACTCGCTCAGTACTGACCCTCTGACAGTGTGGCACTCGCTCAGTACTGACCCTCTGACAGTGTGGCACTCCCTCAGTACTGACCCTCTGACAGTGCGGCACTCGCTCAGTACTGACCCTCTGACAGTGCGGCACTCCCTCAGTACTGACCCTCTGACAGTGCAGCACTCGTCAGGACTGACCCTCTGACAGTGCGGCACTCCCTCAGTACTGACCCTCTGACAGTGCGGCACTCCCTCAGTACTGACCCTCTGACAGTGCGGCACTCCCTCAGTACTGACCCTCTGACAGTGCGGCACTCCCTCAGTACTGACCCTCTGACAGTGCGGCACTCCCTCAGTACTGACCCTCTGACAGTGCGGCACTCCCTCAGTACTGACCCTCTGACAGTGCAGCACTCCCTCAGTACTGACCCTCTGACAGTGCGGCACTCCCTCAGTACTGACCCTCTGACAGTGCGGCACTCCCTCAGTACTGACCCTCTGACAGTGCGGCACTCCCTCAGTACTGACCCTCTGACACTGCGGCACTCCCTCAGTACTGACCCTCTGACAGTGCGGCGCTCACTCAGTACTGACCCTCTGACAGTGCGGCACTCCCTCAGTACTGACCCCCTGAGAGTGCGGCACTCCCTCAGTACTGACCCTCTGACAGTGCAGCACTCCCTCAGTACTGACCCTCTGACAGTGCAGCACTCCCTCAGTACTGACCCTCTGACAGTGCAGCACTCCCGCAGTACTGACCCCCTGAGAGTGCTGCACTCCCTCAATACTGACCCTCTGACAGTGCAGCACTCCCTCAGTACTGACCCTCTGACAGTGCGGCACTCCCTCAGTACTGACCCTCTGACAGTGCGGCACTCCCTCAGTACTGACCCTCTGACAGTGCGGCACTCCCTCAGTACTGACCCTCTGACAGTGCAGCACTCCCTCAGTACTGACCCTCTGACAGTGCGGCACTCCCTCAGTACTGACCCTCTGACAGTGCGGCACTCCCTCAGTACTGACCCTCTGACAGTGCGGCACTCCCTCAGTACTGACCCCCTGAGAGTGCGGCACTCCCTCAGTACTGACCCTCTGACAGTGCAGCACTCCCTCAGTACTGACCCTCTGACAGTGCGGCACTCCCTCAGTACTGACCCTCTGACAGTGCGGCACTCCCTCAGTACTGACCCTCTGACAGTGCGGCACTCCCTCAGTACTGACCCTCTGACAGTGCAGCACTCCCTCAGTACTGACCCTCTGACAGTGCGGCGCTCCCTCAGTACTGACCCTCTGACAGTGCGGCACTCCCTCAGTACTGACCCTCTGACAGTGCAGCACTCCCTCAGTACTGACCCTCTGACAGTGCGGCGCTCCCTCAGTACTGACCCTCTGACAGTGCGGCACTCCCTCAGTACTGACCCTCTGACAGTGCGGCGCTCCCTCAGTACTGACACTCTGACAGTGCAGCGCTCCCTCAGTACTGACCCTCTGACAGTGCGGGACTCCCTCAGTACTGACCCTCTGACAGTACAGCACTCCCTCAGTACTGACCCTCTGACAGTGCAGCACTCCCTCAGTACTGACCCTCTGACAGTGCGGCGCTCCCTCAGTACTGACCCTCTGACAGTGCGGCACTCCGTCAGTACTGACCCTCTGACAGTGCAGCACTCCCTCAGTACTGACCCTCTGACAGTGCGGCACTCCCTCAGTACTGACCCTCTGACAGTGCAGCACTCCCTCAGTACTGACTCTCTGACAGTGCGGCGCTCCCTCAGTACTGACCCTCTGACAGTGCGGCACTCCCTCAGTACTGACCCTCTGACAGTGCGGCGCTCCCTCAGTACTGACCCTCTGACAGTGCGGCACTCCCTCAGTACTGACCCTCTGACAGTGCGGTGCTCCCTCAGTACTGACTCTCTGACAGTGCAGCACTCCCTCAGTACTGACCCTCTGACAGTGCGGGACTCCCTCAGTACTGACCTCTGACAGTGCGGCACTCCCTCAATACTGACCCTCTGACAGTGCGGCATTCCCTCAGTACTGACCCTCTGACAGTGTGGCGCTCCCTCAGTACTTACCTCTGACAGTGCGGCACTCCCTCAATACTGACCCTCAGACAGTGTGGCGCTCCCTCAGTACTGACCCTCTGACAGTGCAGCACTCCCTCAGTACTGACCCACTGACAGTGTGGCACTCCCTCAGTACTGACCTCTGACGGTGCGGCACTCCCTCAGTACTGACCCTCTGACAGTGCGGCATTCCCTCAGTACTGACCTCTGACAGTGCGGCACTCCCTCAATACTGACCCTCAGACAGTGTGGCGCTCCCTCAGTACTGACCCTCTGACAGTGCAGCACTCCCTCAGTACTGACCCACTGACAGTGTGGCACTCCCTCAGTACTGATCCTCTGACAGTGCGGCGCTCCCTCAGTACTGACCCTCTGACAGTGCGTCGCTCCCTCAGTACTGACCCTCTGACAGTGCGGCACTCCGTCAGTACTGACCCTCTGATATTGCGGCACTCCCTCAGTACTGACCCTCTGACAGTGCAACACTCCCTCAGTACTGACTCTCTGACAGTGCAGCACTCCCTCAGTACTGACCATCTGTCAGTGCAGCACTCCCTCAGTACTGACCCTCTGACAGTGCAGCACTCCCTCAGTACTGACCGTCTGACAGTGCAGCACTCCCTCAGTACTGACCCTCTGACAGTGCGGCGCTCCCTCAGTACAGACCCTCTGACAGTGCGGCACTCCCTCAGTACTGACCCTCTGACAGTGCGGCACTCCCTCAGTACTGAACCTCTGACAGTGCGGCGCTCCCTCAGTACTGACCCTCTGACAGTGCAGCACTCCCTCAGTACTGACCCTCTGACAGTGCAGCACTCCCTTAGTACTGACCCTCTGACAGTGCAGCACTCCCTCAGTACTGACCCTCTGACAGTGCAGCACTCCCTCAGTACTGACCCTCTGACTGTGCGGCGCTCCCTCAGTACTGACCCTCTGACAGTGCAGCACTCCCTCAGCACAGTCCCTCTGACAGTGCGGCACTCCCTCAGTACTGATCCTCTGACAATGCGGCGCTCCCTCAGTACTGACCCTCTGACAATGCGGCGCTCCCTCAGTACTGACCCTCCGACAGTGCAGCACTCCCTCAGTACTGACCCTCTGAAAGTGCGGCACTCCCTCAGTACTGTCCCTCTGACAGTGCGGTGTTCCCTCAGTACTGACCCTCTGACAGTGCAGCACTCCCTCAGTACTGACCCTCTGACAGTGCGGCACTCACTCAGTACTGACCCGCTGACAGTGCGGCACTCACTCAGTACTGACCCGCTGACAGTGCGGCACTCCCTCAGTACTGACCCTCTGACAGTGCTGCACTCCCTCAGTACTGTCCCTCTGACAGTGCGGCGTTCCCTCAATACTGACCCTCTGACAGTGCTTCACTCCCTCAGTACTGACCCTCTGACAGTGCAGCACTCCCTCAGTACTGACCCTCTGACAGTGGGGCGCTCCGTCAGTACCGACCCTCTGACAGTGCGGCGCTCCCTCAGTACTGACCCTCTGACAGTGCGGCGCTCCCTCAGCACGGACACTCTGACAGTGCGGCGCTCCATCAGTCCTGACCCTCTGATAGTGCAGCGCTCCTTCAGTACTGACCCCCTGACAGTGCGGCACTCCCTCAGTACTGACACTCTGACAGTGCGGCGCTCCCTCAGTACTGACCCTCTGACAGTGCAGCACTCCCTCAGTACTGACCCTCTGACTGTGCGGCACTTCCTCAGTACTGACGCTCTGACAGTTCGGCACTCCCTCAGTACTGACCCTCTGACAGTGCGGCACTCCCTCAGTACTGACCCTCTGACAGTGCGGCACTCCCTCAGTACGGACCCTGTGACAGTGCGGCACTCACTCAGTACTGGCCCTCTGACAGTGCAGCACTCCCTCAGTACTGACCCTCTCACAGTGCAGCGCTCCCTCAGTACTGACGCTCTGACAGTGCGGCACTCCCTCAGGACTGACCCTCTGACAGTGCGGCACTCCCTCAGTACTGACCCTCTGACAGTGCGGCACTCCCTCAGTACTGACACTCTGACAGTGCGGCACTCCCTCAGTACTGACCCTCTGACAGTGCGGCACCCCCTCAGTACTGACCCTCTGACAGTGCAGCACTCCCTCAGTACTGAACCTCTGACAGTGCGGCACTCCCTCAGTACTGACCCTCTGACAGTGCAACGCTCCCTCTGTACTGATCCTCTGACAGTGCAGCACTCCCTCAGTACTGACCCACTGACAATGCAGCACTCCCTCAGTGCTGACCCTCTGACAGTGCGGCGCTCCCTCAGTACTGACCCTCTGACAGTGCGGCACTCCCTCAATACTGACGCTCTGGCAGTGCGGCACTCCCTCAGTACTGACCCTCTGACAGTGCAGCACTCCCTCAGTACTGACCCTCTGTCAGTGCGGCACTCCCTCAGTACTGACCCTCTGACAGTGCGGAAATCCCTCAGCACTGACCCTCTGACAGTGCAGCACTCCCTCAGTACTGACCCTCTGACAGTGCGTAGCTCCCTCAGTACTGCCCCTCTGACAGTGCAGCACTCCCGCAGTACTGACCCTCTGACAGTGCAGCACTCCCTCAGTACTGACCCTCTGACAGTGCAGCACTCCCTCAGTACTGACCCTCTGACAGTGCGGCACTCCCTCCGTACTGCCCCTCTGACAGTGCAGCACTCCCTCAGTACTGACCCTCTGACAGTGCGTAGCTCCCTCAGTACCGCCCCTCTGACAGTGCAGCACTCCCGCAGTACTGACCCTCTGACAGTGCAGCACTCCCTCAGTACTGACCCTCTGACAGTGCAGCACTCCCTCAGTACTGACCCTCTGACAGTGCGGCGCTCCCTCAGTCCTGACCCTCTGACAATGCAGCTCTCCCTCAGTACTGACCCTCTGACAGTGCGGCACTCCCTCAGTACTGACCCTCTGACAGTGCGGCACTCCCTCAGTACTGACCCTCTGACAGTGCGGCACTCCCTCCGTACTGCCCCTCTGACAGTGCAGCACTCCCTCAGTACTGACCCTCTGACAGTGCGGCACTCCCTCAGTACTGACCCTCTGACAGTGCAGCACTCCCGCAGTACTGACCCTCTGACAGTGCAGCACTCCCTCAGTACTGACCCTCTGACAGTGCGGCACTCCCTCAGTACTGACCCTCTGACAGTGCGGCACTCCCTCAGTACTGACACTCTGACAGTGCGGCGCTCCCTCAGTACTGACCCTCTGACAGTGCGGCACTCCCTCAGTACTGACCCTCTGACAGTGCGGCGCTCCCTCAGTCCTGACCCTCTGACAATGCAGCTCTCCCTCAGTACTGACCCTCTGACAGTGCGGCACTCCCTCAGTACTGACCCTCTGACAGTGCGGCACTCCCTCAGTACTGACCCTCTGACAGTGCGGGACTCCCCCAGTACTGACACTCTGACAGTGCGGGACTCCCCCAGTACTGACCCTCTGACAGTGCGGCACTCGCTCAGTACTGACCCTCTGACAGTGCGGCACTCCCTCAGTACTGACCCTCTGACAGTGCGGCACTCCCTCAGTACTGACCCTCTGACAGTGCGGCACTCCCTCAGTACTGACCCTCTGACAGTGCGGCACTCCCTCAGTACTGACCCTCTGACAGTGCAGCACTCCCTCAGTACTGACCCTCTGACAGTGCGGCACTCCCTCAGTACTGACCCCCTGAGAGTGCGGCACTCCCTCAGTACTGACCCTCTGACAGTGCAGCACTCCCTCAATACTGACCCTCAGACAGTGTGGCGCTCCCTCAGTACTGACCCTCTGACAGTGCAGCACTCCCTCAGTACTGACCCACTGACAGTGTGGCACTCCCTCAGTACTGATCCTCTGACAGTGCAGCACTCCCGCAGTACTGACCCTCTGACAGTGCAGCACTCCCTCAGTACTGACCCTCTGACAGTGCAGCACTCCCTCAGTACTGACCCTCTGACAGTGCGGCGCTCCCTCAGTACTGACCCTCTGACAGTGCGGCACTCGCTCAGTACTGACCCTCTGACAGTGCGGCACTCCCTCAGTACTGACCCTCTGACAGTGCGGCACTCCCTCAGTACTGACCCTCTGACAGTGCGGCACTCCCTCAGTACTGACCCTCTGACAGTGCGGCACTCCCTCAGTACTGACCCTCTGACAGTGCAGCACTCCCTCAGTACTGACCCTCTGACAGTGCGGCACTCCCTCAGTACTGACCCCCTGAGAGTGCGGCACTCCCTCAGTACTGACCCTCTGACAGTGCAGCACTCCCTCAATACTGACCCTCAGACAGTGTGGCGCTCCCTCAGTACTGACCCTCTGACAGTGCAGCACTCCCTCAGTACTGACCCACTGACAGTGCGGCACTCCCTCAGTACTGATCCTCTGACAGTGCGGCACTCCCTCAATACTGACCCTCTGACAGTGCGTCGCTCCCTCAGTACTGACCCTCTGACAGTGCGGCACTCCGTCAGTACTGACCCTCTGATATTGCGGCACTCCCTCAGTACTGACCCTCTGACAGTGCAACACTCCCTCAGTACTGACCATCTGACAGTGCAGCACTCCCTCAGTACTGACCCTCTGACAGTGCAGCACTCCCTCAGTACTGACCGTCTGACAGTGCAGCACTCCCTCAGTACTGACCCTCTGACAGTGCGGCGCTCCCTCAGTACAGACCCTCTGACAGTGCGGCACTCCCTCAGTACTGACCCTCTGACAGTGCGGCACTCCCTCAGTACTGAACCTCTGACAGTGCGGCGCTCCCTCAGTACTGACCCTCTGACAGTGCAGCACTCCCTCAGTACTGACCCTCTGACAGTGCAGCACTCCCTTAGTACTGACCCTCTGACAGTGCAGCACTCCCTCAGTACTGACCCTCTGACAGTGCAGCACTCCCTCAGTACTGACCCTCTGACTGTGCGGCGCTCCCTCAGTACTGACCCTCTGACAGTGCAGCACTCCCTCAGCACAGTCCCTCTGACAGTGCGGCACTCCCTCAGTACTGATCGTCTGACAATGCGGCGCTCCCTCAGTACTGACCCTCTGACAATGCGGCGCTCCCTCAGTACTGACCCTCCGACAGTGCAGCACTCCCTCAGTACTGACCCTCTGAAAGTGCGGCACTCCCTCAGTACTGTCCCTCTGACAGTGCGGTGTTCCCTCAGTACTGACCCTCTGACAGTGCAGCACTCCCTCAGTACTGACCCTCTGACAGTGCGGCACTCACTCAGTACTGACCCGCTGACAGTGCGGCACTCACTCAGTACTGACCCGCTGACAGTGCGGCACTCCCTCAGTACTGACCCTCTGACAGTGCTGCACTCCCTCAGTACTGTCCCTCTGACAGTGCGGCGTTCCCTCAATACTGACCCTCTGACAGTGCTTCACTCCCTCAGTACTGACCCTCTGACAGTGCAGCACTCCCTCAGTACTGACCCTCTGACAGTGGGGCGCTCCGTCAGTACCGACCCTCTGACAGTGCGGCGCTCCATCAGTCCTGACCCTCTGATAGTGCAGCGCTCCTTCAGTACTGACCCCCTGACAGTGCGGCACTCCCTCAGTACTGACACTCTGACAGTGCGGCGCTCCCTCAGTACTGACCCTCTGACAGTGCAGCACTCCCTCAGTACTGACCCTCTGACTGTGCGGCACTTCCTCAGTACTGACGCTCTGACAGTTCGGCACTCCCTCAGTACTGACCCTCTGACAGTGCGGCACTCCCTCAGTACTGACCCTCTGACAGTGCGGCACTCCCTCAGTACGGACCCTGTGACAGTGCGGCACTCACTCAGTACTGGCCCTCTGACAGTGCAGCACTCCCTCAGTACTGACCCTCTCACAGTGCAGCGCTCCCTCAGTACTGACGCTCTGACAGTGCGGCACTCCCTCAGTACTGACCCTCTGACAGTGCGGCACTCCCTCAGTACTGACCCTCTGACAGTGCGGCACTCCCTCAGTACTGACACTCTGACAGTGCGGCACTCCCTCAGTACTGACCCTCTGACAGTGCGGCACCCCCTCAGTACTGACCCTCTGACAGTGCAGCACTCCCTCAGTACTGAACCTCTGACAGTGCGGCACTCCCTCAGTACTGACCCTCTGACAGTGCAACGCTCCCTCTGTACTGATCCTCTGACAGTGCAGCACTCCCTCAGTACTGACCCACTGACAATGCAGCACTCCCTCAGTGCTGACCCTCTGACAGTGCGGCGCTCCCTCGGTACTGACCCTCTGACAGTGCGGCACTCCCTCAATACTGACGCTCTGGCAGTGCGGCACTCCCTCAGTACTGACCCTCTGACAGTGCAGCACTCCTTCAGTACTGACCCTCTGTCAGTGCGGCACTCCCTCAGTACTGACCCTCTGACAGTGCAGCACTCCGTCAGTACTGACCCTCTGACAGTGCAGCACTCCCTCAGTACTGACCCTCTGACAGTGCAGGACTCCCTCAGTACTGACCCTCTGACAGTGCGGCACTCCCTCAATACTGACGCTCTGGCAGTGCGGCACTCCCTCAGTACTGTCCCTCTGACAGTGCAGCACTCCCTCAGTACTGACCCTCTGTCAGTGCGGCACTCCCTCAGTACTGACCCTCTGACAGTGCAGCACTCCGTCAGTACTGACCCTCTGACAGTGCAGCACTCCCTCAGTACTGACCCTCTGACAGTGCGGCACTCCCTCAGTACTGACCCTCTGACAGTGCAGCGCTCCCTCAGTACTGACCCTCTGACAGTGCGGCGCTCCCTCAGTACTGACCCTCTGACAGTGCGGCGCCCCCTCAGTACTGACCCTCTGACAGTGTGGCACTCCCTCAGTACTGACCCTCTGACAGTGCGCGCCCCCTCAGTACTGACCCTCTGACAGTGCAGCGCTCCCTCAGTACTGACCCTCGGACAGTGCGGCACTCCCTCAGTACTGACCCTCTGACAGTGCGGCACTCCCTCAGTACTGACCTCTGACAGTGCGGCACTCCCTCAATACTGACCCTCAGACAGTGTGGCGCTCCCTCAGTACTGACCCTCTGACAGTGCAGCACTCCCTCAGTACTGACCCACTGACAGTGTGGCACTCCCTCAGTACTGATCCTCTGACAGTGCGGCGCTCCCTCAGTACTGACCCTCTGACAGTGCGTCGCTCCCTCAGTACTGACCCTCTGACAGTGCGGCACTCCGTCAGTACTGACCCTCTGATGTTGCGGCACTCCCTCAGTACTGACCCTCTGACAGTGCAACACTCCCTCAGTACTGACTCTCTGACAGTGCAGCACTCCCTCAGTACTGACCATCTGACAGTGCAGCACTCCCTCAGTACTGACCCTCTGACAGTGCGGCGCTCCCTCAGTACTGACCCTCTGACAGTGCGGCACTCGCTCAGTACTGACCCTCTGACAGTGTGGCACTCGCTCAGTACTGACCCTCTGACAGTGTGGCACTCCCTCAGTACTGACCCTCTGACAGTGCGGCACTCGCTCAGTACTGACCCTCTGACAGTGCGGCACTCCCTCAGTACTGACCCTCTGACAGTGCAGCACTCGTCAGGACTGACCCTCTGACAGTGCGGCACTCCCTCAGTACTGACCCTCTGACAGTGCGGCACTCCCTCAGTACTGACCCTCTGACAGTGCGGCACTCCCTCAGTACTGACCCTCTGACAGTGCGGCACTCCCTCAGTACTGACCCTCTGACAGTGCGGCACTCCCTCAGTACTGACCCTCTGACAGTGCGGCACTCCCTCAGTACTGACCCTCTGACAGTGCAGCACTCCCTCAGTACTGACCCTCTGACAGTGCGGCACTCCCTCAGTACTGACCCTCTGACAGTGCGGCACTCCCTCAGTACTGACCCTCTGACAGTGCGGCACTCCCTCAGTACTGACCCTCTGACACTGCGGCACTCCCTCAGTACTGACCCTCTGACAGTACGGCGCTCACTCAGTACTGACCCTCTGACAGTGCGGCACTCCCTCAGTACTGACCCCCTGAGAGTGCGGCACTCCCTCAGTACTGACCCTCTGACAGTGCAGCACTCCCTCAGTACTGACCCTCTGACAGTGCAGCACTCCCTCAGTACTGACCCTCTGACAGTGCAGCACTCCCGCAGTACTGACCCCCTGAGAGTGCTGCACTCCCTCAATACTGACCCTCTGACAGTGCAGCACTCCCTCAGTACTGACCCTCTGACAGTGCGGCACTCCCTCAGTACTGACCCTCTGACAGTGCGGCACTCCCTCAGTACTGACCCTCTGACAGTGCGGCACTCCCTCAGTACTGACCCTCTGACAGTGCAGCACTCCCTCAGTACTGACCCTCTGACAGTGCGGCACTCCCTCAGTACTGACCCTCTGACAGTGCGGCACTCCCTCAGTACTGACCCTCTGACAGTGCGGCACTCCCTCAGTACTGACCCCCTGAGAGTGCGGCACTCCCTCAGTACTGACCCTCTGACAGTGCAGCACTCCCTCAGTACTGACCCTCTGACAGTGCGGCACTCCCTCAGTACTGACCCTCTGACAGTGCGGCACTCCCTCAGTACTGACCCTCTGACAGTGCGGCACTCCCTCAGTACTGACCCTCTGACAGTGCAGCACTCCCTCAGTACTGACCCTCTGACAGTGCGGCGCTCCCTCAGTACTGACCCTCTGACAGTGCGGCACTCCCTCAGTACTGACCCTCTGACAGTGCAGCACTCCCTCAGTACTGACCCTCTGACAGTGCGGCGCTCCCTCAGTACTGACCCTCTGACAGTGCGGCACTCCCTCAGTACTGACCCTCTGACAGTGCGGCGCTCCCTCAGTACTGACACTCTGACAGTGCAGCGCTCCCTCAGTACTGACCCTCTGACAGTGCGGGACTCCCTCAGTACTGACCCTCTGACAGTACAGCACTCCCTCAGTACTGACCCTCTGACAGTGCAGCACTCCCTCAGTACTGACCCTCTGACAGTGCGGCGCTCCCTCAGTACTGACCCTCTGACAGTGCGGCACTCCGTCAGTACTGACCCTCTGACAGTGCAGCACTCCCTCAGTACTGACCCTCTGACAGTGCGGCACTCCCTCAGTACTGACCCTCTGACAGTGCAGCACTCCCTCAGTACTGACTCTCTGACAGTGCGGCGCTCCCTCAGTACTGACCCTCTGACAGTGCGGCACTCCCTCAGTACTGACCATCTGACAGTGCGGCGCTCCCTCAGTACTGACCCTCTGACAGTGCGGCACTCCCTCAGTACTGACCCTCTGACAGTGCGGTGCTCCCTCAGTACTGACTCTCTGACAGTGCAGCACTCCCTCAGTACTGACCCTCTGACAGTGCGGGACTCCCTCAGTACTGACCTCTGACAGTGCGGCACTCCCTCAATACTGACCCTCTGACAGTGCGGCATTCCCTCAGTACTGACCCTCTGACAGTGTGGCGCTCCCTCAGTACTTACCTCTGACAGTGCGGCACTCCCTCAATACTGACCCTCAGACAGTGTGGCGCTCCCTCAGTACTGACCCTCTGACAGTGCAGCACTCCCTCAGTACTGACCCACTGACAGTGTGGCACTCCCTCAGTACTGACCTCTGACGGTGCGGCACTCCCTCAGTACTGACCCTCTGACAGTGCGGCATTCCCTCAGTACTGACCTCTGACAGTGCGGCACTCCCTCAATACTGACCCTCAGACAGTGTGGCGCTCCCTCAGTACTGACCCTCTGACAGTGCAGCACTCCCTCAGTACTGACCCACTGACAGTGTGGCACTCCCTCAGTACTGATCCTCTGACAGTGCGGCGCTCCCTCAGTACTGACCCTCTGACAGTGCGTCGCTCCCTCAGTACTGACCCTCTGACAGTGCGTCGCTCCCTCAGTACTGACCCTCTGACAGTGCGGCACTCCGTCAGTACTGACCCTCTGATATTGCGGCACTCCCTCAGTACTGACCCTCTGACAGTGCAACACTCCCTCAGTACTGACTCTCTGACAGTGCAGCACTCCCTCAGTACTGACCATCTGACAGTGCAGCACTCCCTCAGTACTGACCCTCTGACAGTGCAGCACTCCCTCAGTACTGACCGTCTGACAGTGCAGCACTCCCTCAGTACTGACCCTCTGACAGTGCGGCGCTCCCTCAGTACAGACCCTCTGACAGTGCGGCACTCCCTCAGTACTGACCCTCTGACAGTGCGGCACTCCCTCAGTACTGAACCTCTGACAGTGCGGCGCTCCCTCAGTACTGACCCTCTGACAGTGCAGCACTCCCTCAGTACTGACCCTCTGACAGTGCAGCACTCCCTCAGTACTGACCCTCTGACTGTGCGGCGCTCCCTCAGTACTGACCCTCTGTCAGTGCGGCACTCCCTCAGTACTGACCCTCTGACAGTGCAGCACTCCCTCAGTACTGACCCTCTGACAGTGCGTAGCTCCCTCAGTACTGCCCCTCTGACAGTGCAGCACTCCCGCAGTACTGACCCTCTGACAGTGCAGCACTCCCTCAGTACTGACCCTCTGACAGTGCAGCACTCCCTCAGTACTGACCCTCTGACAGTGCGGCACTCCCTCCGTACTGCCCCTCTGACAGTGCAGCACTCCCTCAGTACTGACCCTCTGACAGTGCGTAGCTCCCTCAGTACTGCCCCTCTGACAGTGCAGCACTCCCGCAGTACTGACCCTCTGACAGTGCAGCACTCCCTCAGTACTGACCCTCTGACAGTGCAGCACTCCCTCAGTACTGACCCTCTGACAGTGCGGCGCTCCCTCAGTCCTGACCCTCTGACAATGCAGCTCTCCCTCAGTACTGACCCTCTGACAGTGCGGCACTCCCTCAGTACTGACCCTCTGACAGTGCGGCACTCGCTCAGTACTGACCCTCTGACAGTGCGGGACTCCCCCAGTACTGACACTCTGACAGTGCGGGACTCCCCCAGTACTGACCCTCTGACAGTGCGGCACTCGCTCAGTACTGACCCTCTGACAGTGCGGCACTCCCTCAGTACTGACCCTCTGACAGTGCGGCACTCCCTCAGTACTGACCCTCTGACAGTGCGGCACTCCCTCAGTACTGACCCTCTGACAGTGCGGCACTCCCTCAGTACTGACCCTCTGACAGTGCAGCACTCCCTCAGTACTGACCCTCTGACAGTGCGGCACTCCCTCAGTACTGACCCCCTGAGAGTGCGGCACTCCCTCAGTACTGACCCTCTGACAGTGCAGCACTCCCTCAATACTGACCCTCAGACAGTGTGGCGCTCCCTCAGTACTGACCCTCTGACAGTGCAGCACTCCCTCAGTACTGACCCACTGACAGTGTGGCACTCCCTCAGTACTGATCCTCTGACAGTGCAGCACTCCCGCAGTACTGACCCTCTGACAGTGCAGCACTCCCTCAGTACTGACCCTCTGACAGTGCAGCACTCCCTCAGTACTGACCCTCTGACAGTGCGGCGCTCCCTCAGTACTGACCCTCTGACAGTGCGGCACTCGCTCAGTACTGACCCTCTGACAGTGCGGCACTCCCTCAGTACTGACCCTCTGACAGTGCGGCACTCCCTCAGTACTGACCCTCTGACAGTGCGGCACTCCCTCAGTACTGACCCTCTGACAGTGCGGCACTCCCTCAGTACTGACCCTCTGACAGTGCAGCACTCCCTCAGTACTGACCCTCTGACAGTGCGGCACTCCCTCAGTACTGACCCCCTGAGAGTGCGGCACTCCCTCAGTACTGACCCTCTGACAGTGCAGCACTCCCTCAATACTGACCCTCAGACAGTGTGGCGCTCCCTCAGTACTGACCCTCTGACAGTGCAGCACTCCCTCAGTACTGACCCACTGACAGTGCGGCACTCCCTCAGTACTGATCCTCTGACAGTGCGGCACTCCCTCAGTACTGACCCTCTGACAGTGCGTCGCTCCCTCAGTACTGACCCTCTGACAGTGCGGCACTCCGTCAGTACTGACCCTCTGATATTGCGGCACTCCCTCAGTACTGACCCTCTGACAGTGCAGCACTCCCTCAGTACTGACCCTCTGACAGTGCAGCACTCCCTCAGTACTGACCGTCTGACAGTGCAGCACTCCCTCAGTACTGACCCTCTGACAGTGCGGCGCTCCCTCAGTACTGACCCTCTGACAGTGCGGCGCTCCCTCAGTACTGACACTCTGACAGTGCAGCGCTCCCTCAGTACTGACCCTCTGACAGTGCGGGACTCCCTCAGTACTGACCCTCTGACAGTACAGCACTCCCTCAGTACTGACCCTCTGACAGTGCAGCACTCCCTCAGTACTGACCCTCTGACAGTGCGGCGCTCCCTCAGTACTGACCCTCTGACAGTGCGGCACTCCGTCAGTACTGACCCTCTGACAGTGCAGCACTCCCTCAGTACTGACCCTCTGACAGTGCGGCACTCCCTCAGTACTGACCCTCTGACAGTGCAGCACTCCCTCAGTACTGACTCTCTGACAGTGCGGCGCTCCCTCAGTACTGACCCTCTGACAGTGCGGCACTCCCTCAGTACTGACCCTCTGACAGTGCGGCGCTCCCTCAGTACTGACCCTCTGACAGTGCGGCACTCCCTCAGTACTGACCCTCTGACAGTGCGGTGCTCCCTCAGTACTGACTCTCTGACAGTGCAGCACTCCCTCAGTACTGACCCTCTGACAGTGCGGGACTCCCTCAGTACTGACCTCTGACAGTGCGGCACTCCCTCAATACTGACCCTCTGACAGTGCGGCATTCCCTCAGTACTGACCCTCTGACAGTGTGGCGCTCCCTCAGTACTTACCTCTGACAGTGCGGCACTCCCTCAATACTGACCCTCAGACAGTGTGGCGCTCCCTCAGTACTGACCCTCTGACAGTGCAGCACTCCCTCAGTACTGACCCACTGACAGTGTGGCACTCCCTCAGTACTGACCTCTGACGGTGCGGCACTCCCTCAGTACTGACCCTCTGACAGTGCGGCATTCCCTCAGTACTGACCTCTGACAGTGCGGCACTCCCTCAATACTGACCCTCAGACAGTGTGGCGCTCCCTCAGTACTGACCCTCTGACAGTGCAGCACTCCCTCAGTACTGACCCACTGACAGTGTGGCACTCCCTCAGTACTGATCCTCTGACAGTGCGGCGCTCCCTCAGTACTGACCCTCTGACAGTGCGTCGCTCCCTCAGTACTGACCCTCTGACAGTGCGGCACTCCGTCAGTACTGACCCTCTGATATTGCGGCACTCCCTCAGTACTGACCCTCTGACAGTGCAACACTCCCTCAGTACTGACTCTCTGACAGTGCAGCACTCCCTCAGTACTGACCATCTGACAGTGCAGCACTCCCTCAGTACTGACCCTCTGACAGTGCAGCACTCCCTCAGTACTGACCCTCTGACTGTGCGGCGCTCCCTCAGTACTGACCCTCTGACAGTGCAGCACTCCCTCAGCACAGTCCCTCTGACAGTGCGGCACTCCCTCAGTACTGATCCTCTGACAATGCGGCGCTCCCTCAGTACTGACCCTCTGACAATGCGGCGCTCCCTCAGTACTGACCCTCCGACAGTGCAGCACTCCCTCAGTACTGACCCTCTGAAAGTGCGGCACTCCCTCAGTACTGTCCCTCTGACAGTGCGGTGTTCCCTCAGTACTGACCCTCTGACAGTGCAGCACTCCCTCAGTACTGACCCTCTGACAGTGCGGCACTCACTCAGTACTGACCCGCTGACAGTGCGGCACTCACTCAGTACTGACCCGCTGACAGTGCGGCACTCCCTCAGTACTGACCCTCTGACAGTGCTGCACTCCCTCAGTACTGTCCCTCTGACAGTGCGGCGTTCCCTCAATACTGACCCTCTGACAGTGCTTCACTCCCTCAGTACTGACCCTCTGACAGTGCAGCACTCCCTCAGTACTGACCCTCTGACAGTGGGGCGCTCCGTCAGTACCGACCCTCTGACAGTGCGGCGCTCCATCAGTCCTGACCCTCTGATAGTGCAGCGCTCCTTCAGTACTGACCCCCTGACAGTGCGGCACTCCCTCAGTACTGACACTCTGACAGTGCGGCGCTCCCTCAGTACTGACCCTCTGACAGTGCAGCACTCCCTCAGTACTGACCCTCTGACTGTGCGGCACTTCCTCAGTACTGACGCTCTGACAGTTCGGCACTCCCTCAGTACTGACCCTCTGACAGTGCGGCACTCCCTCAGTACTGACCCTCTGACAGTGCGGCACTCCCTCAGTACGGACCCTGTGACAGTGCGGCACTCACTCAGTACTGGCCCTCTGACAGTGCAGCACTCCCTCAGTACTGACCCTCTCACAGTGCAGCGTTCCCTCAGTACTGACACTCTGACAGTGCGGCACTCCCTCAGTACTGACCCTCTGACAGTGCGGCACTCCCTCAGTACTGACCCTCTGACAGTGCAGCACTCCCTCAGTACTGAACCTCTGACAGTGCGGCACTCCCTCAGTACTGACCCTCTGACAGTGCAGCACTCCCTCAGTACTGACCCTCTGTCAGTGCGGCACTCCCTCAGTACTGACCCTCTGACAGTGCAGCACTCCGTCAGTACTGACCCTCTGACAGTGCAGCACTCCCTCAGTACTGACCCTCTGACAGTGCAGGACTCCCTCAGTACTGACCCTCTGACAGTGCGGCACTCCCTCAATACTGACGCTCTGGCAGTGCGGCACTCCCTCAGTACTGTCCCTCTGACAGTGCAGCACTCCCTCAGTACTGACCCTCTGTCAGTGCGGCACTCCCTCAGTACTGACCCTCTGACAGTGCAGCACTCAGTCAGTACTGACCCTCTGACAGTGCAGCACTCCCTCAGTACTGACCCTCTGACAGTGCGGCACTCCCTCAGTACTGACCCTCTGACAGTGCAGCGCTCCCTCAGTACTGACCCTCTGACAGTGCGGCGCTCCCTCAGTACTGACCCTCTGGCAGTGCGGCGCCCCCTCAGTACTGACCCTCTGACAGTGTGGCACTCCCTCAGTACTGACCCTCTGACAGTGCGCGCCCCCTCAGTACTGACCCTCTGACAGTGCAGCGCTCCCTCAGTACTGACCCTCGGACAGTGCGGCACTCCCTCAGTACTGACCCTCTGACAGTGCGGCACTCCCTCAGTACTGACCTCTGACAGTGCGGCACTCCCTCAATACTGACCCTCAGACAGTGTGGCGCTCCCTCAGTACTGACCCTCTGACAGTGCAGCACTCCCTCAGTACTGACCCACTGACAGTGTGGCACTCCCTCAGTACTGATCCTCTGACAGTGCGGCGCTCCCTCAGTACTGACCCTCTGACAGTGCGTCGCTCCCTCAGTACTGACCCTCTGACAGTGCGGCACTCCGTCAGTACTGACCCTCTGATGTTGCGGCACTCCCTCAGTACTGACCCTCTGACAGTGCAACACTCCCTCAGTACTGACTCTCTGACAGTGCAGCAATCCCTCAGTACTGACCATCTGACAGTGCAGCACTCCCTCAGTACTGACCCTCTGACAGTGCGGCGCTCCCTCAGTACTGACCCTCTGACAGTGCGGCACTCGCTCAGTACTGACCCTCTGACAGTGTGGCACTCGCTCAGTACTGACCCTCTGACAGTGTGGCACTCCCTCAGTACTGACCCTCTGACAGTGCGGCACTCGCTCAGTACTGACCCTCTGACAGTGCGGCACTCCCTCAGTACTGACCCTCTGACAGTGCAGCACTCGTCAGGACTGACCCTCTGACAGTGCGGCACTCCCTCAGTACTGACCCTCTGACAGTGCGGCACTCCCTCAGTACTGACCCTCTGACAGTGCGGCACTCCCTCAGTACTGACCCTCTGACAGTGCGGCACTCCCTCAGTACTGACCCTCTGACAGTGCGGCACTCCCTCAGTACTGACCCTCTGACAGTGCGGCACTCCCTCAGTACTGACCCTCTGACAGTGCAGCACTCCCTCAGTACTGACCCTCTGACAGTGCGGCACTCCCTCAGTACTGACCCTCTGACAGTGCGGCACTCCCTCAGTACTGACCCTCTGACAGTGCGGCACTCCCTCAGTACTGACCCTCTGACACTGCGGCACTCCCTCAGTACTGACCCTCTGACAGTGCGGCGCTCACTCAGTACTGACCCTCTGACAGTGCGGCACTCCCTCAGTACTGACCCCCTGAGAGTGCGGCACTCCCTCAGTACTGACCCTCTGACAGTGCAGCACTCCCTCAGTACTGACCCTCTGACAGTGCAGCACTCCCTCAGTACTGACCCTCTGACAGTGCAGCACTCCCGCAGTACTGACCCCCTGAGAGTGCTGCACTCCCTCAATACTGACCCTCTGACAGTGCAGCACTCCCTCAGTACTGACCCTCTGACAGTGCGGCACTCCCTCAGTACTGACCCTCTGACAGTGCGGCACTCCCTCAGTACTGACCCTCTGACAGTGCGGCACTCCCTCAGCACTGACCCTCTGACAGTGCAGCACTCCCTCAGTACTGACCCTCTGACAGTGCGGCACTCCCTCAGTACTGACCCTCTGACAGTGCGGCACTCCCTCAGTACTGACCCTCTGACAGTGCGGCACTCCCTCAGTACTGACCCCCTGAGAGTGCGGCACTCCCTCAGTACTGACCCTCTGACAGTGCAGCACTCCCTCAGTACTGACCCTCTGACAGTGCGGCACTCCCTCAGTACTGACCCTCTGACAGTGCGGCACTCCCTCAGTACTGACCCTCTGACAGTGCGGCACTCCCTCAGTACTGACCCTCTGACAGTGCAGCACTCCCTCAGTACTGACCCTCTGACAGTGCGGCGCTCCCTCAGTACTGACCCTCTGACAGTGCGGCACTCCCTCAGTACTGACCCTCTGACAGTGCAGCACTCCCTCAGTACTGACCCTCTGACAGTGCGGCGCTCCCTCAGTACTGACCCTCTGACAGTGCGGCACTCCCTCAGTACTGACTCTCTGACAGTGCGGCGCTCCCTCAGTACTGACACTCTGACAGTGCAGCGCTCCCTCAGTACTGACCCTCTGACAGTGCGGGACTCCCTCAGTACTGACCCTCTGACAGTACAGCACTCCCTCAGTACTGACCCTCTGACAGTGCAGCACTCCCTCAGTACTGACCCTCTGACAGTGCGGCGCTCCCTCAGTACTGACCCTCTGACAGTGCGGCACTCCGTCAGTACTGACCCTCTGACAGTGCAGCACTCCCTCAGTACTGACCCTCTGACAGTGCGGCACTCCCTCAGTACTGACCCTCTGACAGTGCAGCACTCCCTCAGTACTGACTCTCTGACAGTGCGGCGCTCCTTCAGTACTGACCCTCTGACAGTGCGGCACTCCCTCAGTACTGACCCTCTGACAGTGCGGCGCTCCCTCAGTACTGACCCTCTGACAGTGCGGCACTCCCTCAGTACTGACCCTCTGACAGTGCGGTGCTCCCTCAGTACTGACTCTCTGACAGTGCAGCACTCCCTCAGTACTGACCCTCTGACAGTGCGGGACTCCCTCAGTACTGACCTCTGACAGTGCGGCACTCCCTCAATACTGACCCTCTGACAGTGCGGCATTCCCTCAGTACTGACCCTCTGACAGTGTGGCGCTCCCTCAGTACTTACCTCTGACAGTGCGGCACTCCCTCAATACTGACCCTCAGACAGTGTGGCGCTCCCTCAGTACTGACCCTCTGACAGTGCAGCACTCCCTCAGTACTGACCCACTGACAGTGTGGCACTCCCTCAGTACTGACCTCTGACGGTGCGGCACTCCCTCAGTACTGACCCTCTGACAGTGCGGCATTCCCTCAGTACTGACCTCTGACAGTGCGGCACTCCCTCAATACTGACCCTCAGACAGTGTGGCGCTCCCTCAGTACTGACCCTCTGACAGTGCAGCACTCCCTCAGTACTGACCCACTGACAGTGTGGCACTCCCTCAGTACTGATCCTCTGACAGTGCGGCGCTCCCTCAGTACTGACCCTCTGACAGTGCGTCGCTCCCTCAGTACTGACCCTCTGACAGTGCGGCACTCCGTCAGTACTGACCCTCTGATATTGCGGCACTCCCTCAGTACTGACCCTCTGACAGTGCAACACTCCCTCAGTACTGACTCTCTGACAGTGCAGCACTCCCTCAGTACTGACCATCTGACAGTGCAGCACTCCCTCAGTACTGACCCTCTGACAGTGCAGCACTCCCTCAGTACTGACCGTCTGACAGTGCAGCACTCCCTCAGTACTGACCCTCTGACAGTGCGGCGCTCCCTCAGTACAGACCCTCTGACAGTGCGGCACTCCCTCAGTACTGACCCTCTGACAGTGCGGCACTCCCTCAGTACTGAACCTCTGACAGTGCGGCGCTCCCTCAGTACTGACCCTCTGACAGTGCAGCACTCCCTCAGTACTGACCCTCTGACAGTGCAGCACTCCCTTAGTACTGACCCTCTGACAGTGCAGCACTCCCTCAGTACTGACCCTCTGACAGTGCAGCACTCCCTCAGTACTGACCCTCTGACTGTGCGGCGCTCCCTCAGTACTGACCCTCTGACAGTGCAGCACTCCCTCAGTACTGACCCTCTGACAGTGCAGCACTCCCTCAGCACAGTCCCTCTGACAGTGCGGCACTCCCTCAGTACTGATCCTCTGACAATGCGGCGCTCCCTCAGTACTGACCCTCTGACAATGCGGCGCTCCCTCAGTACTGACCCTCCGACAGTGCAGCACTCCCTCAGTACTGACCCTCTGAAAGTGCGGCACTCCCTCAGTACTGTCCCTCTGACAGTGCGGTGTTCCCTCAGTACTGACCCTCTGACAGTGCAGCACTCCCTCAGTACTGACCCTCTGACAGTGCGGCACTCACTCAGTACTGACCCGCTGACAGTGCGGCACTCACTCAGTACTGACCCGCTGACAGTGCGGCACTCCCTCAGTACTGACCCTCTGACAGTGCTGCACTCCCTCAGTACTGTCCCTCTGACAGTGCGGCGTTCCCTCAATACTGACCCTCTGACAGTGCTTCACTCCCTCAGTACTGACCCTCTGACAGTGCAGCACTCCCTCAGTACTGACCCTCTGACAGTTGGGCGCTCCGTCAGTACCGACCCTCTGACAGTGCGGCGCTCCCTCAGTACTGACCCTCTGACAGTGCGGCGCTCCCTCAGCACGGACACTCTGACAGTGCGGCGCTCCATCAGTCCTGACCCTCTGATAGTGCAGCGCTCCTTCAGTACTGACCCCCTGACAGTGCGGCACTCCCTCAGTACTGACACTCTGACAGTGCGGCGCTCCCTCAGTACTGACCCTCTGACAGTGCAGCACTCCCTCAGTACTGACCCTCTGACTGTGCGGCACTTCCTCAGTACTGACGCTCTGACAGTTCGGCACTCCCTCAGTACTGACCCTCTGACAGTGCGGCACTCCCTCAGTACTGACCCTCTGACAGTGCGGCACTCCCTCAGTACGGACCCTGTGACAGTGCGGCACTCACTCAGTACTGGCCCTCTGACAGTGCAGCACTCCCTCAGTACTGACCCTCTCACAGTGCAGCGCTCCCTCAGTACTGACGCTCTGACAGTGCGGCACTCCCTCAGTACTGACCCTCTGACAGTGCGGCACTCCCTCAGTACTGACCCTCTGACAGTGCGGCACTCCCTCAGTACTGACACTCTGACAGTGCGGCACTCCCTCAGTACTGACCCTCTGACAGTGCGGCACCCCCTCAGTACTGACCCTCTGACAGTGCAGCACTCCCTCAGTACTGAACCTCTGACAGTGCGGCACTCCCTCAGTACTGACCCTCTGACAGTGCAACGCTCCCTCTGTACTGATCCTCTGACAGTGCAGCACTCCCTCAGTACTGACCCACTGACAATGCAGCACTCCCTCAGTGCTGACCCTCTGACAGTGCGGCGCTCCCTCAGTACTGACCCTCTGACAGTGCGGCACTCCCTCAATACTGACGCTCTGGCAGTGCGGCACTCCCTCAGTACTGACCCTCTGACAGTGCAGCACTCCCTCAGTACTGACCCTCTGTCAGTGCGGCACTCCCTCAGTACTGACCCTCTGACAGTGCAGGACTCCGTCAGTACTGACCCTCTGACAGTGCAGCACTCCCTCAGTACTGACCCTCTGACAGTGCAGGACTCCCTCAGTACTGACCCTCTGACAGTGCGGCACTCCCTCAATACTGACGCTCTGGCAGTGCGGCACTCCCTCAGTACTGTCCCTCTGACAGTGCAGCACTCCCTCAGTACTGAACCTCTGTCAGTGCGGCACTCCCTCAGTACTGACCCTCTGACAGTGCAGCACTCCGTCAGTACTGACCCTCTGACAGTGCAGCACTCCCTCAGTACTGACCCTCTGACAGTGCGGCACTCCCTCAGTACTGACCCTCTGACAGTGCAGCGCTCCCTCAGTACTGACCCTCTGACAGTGCGGCGCTCCCTCAGTACTGACCCTCTGACAGTGCGGCGCCCCCTCAGTACTGACCCTCTGACAGTGTGGCACTCCCTCAGTACTGACCCTCTGACAGTGCAGCGCTCCCTCAGTACTGACCCTCGGACAGTGCGGCACTCCCTCAGTACTGACCCTCTGACAGTGCGGCACTCCCTCGGTACTGACCCTCTGACAGTGCGGCACTCCCTCAGTACTGACCATCTGACAGTACAGCGCTCCCTCAGTACTGACCCTCTGACAGTGCGGCACTCCCTCAGTACTGACCCTCTGACAGTGCAGCACTCCCTCAGTACTGACCCTCTGACAGTGCAGCGTTCCCTCAGTACGGACCCTCTGACAGTGCGGCACTCCTCCAGTACTGACCCTCTGACAGTGCAGCACTCCCTCAGTACTGACCCTCTGACAGTGCGGCACTCCCTCAGTACTGACTCTCTGACAGTGCGTCGCTCCGTCAGTACTGACTCTCTGACAGTTCAGCACTCCCTCAGTACTGACCCTCTGACAGTGCGGCACTCCCTCAGTACTGACCCTCTGACAGTGCGGCACTCCCTCAGTACTGACCCTCGACAGTGAGGCACTCCCTCAGTACTGACCCTCTGACAGTGCGGCACTCCTCAGTAATGACTCTCAGACAGTGCGGCACTCCCTCAGTACTGACCCTCTGACAGTGCGGCACTCCCTCAGTACTGACCCTCTGAAAGTGCGGCACTCCCTCAGTACTGTCCCTCTGACAGTGCGGTGTTCCCCCAGTACTGACCCTCTGACAGTGTAGCACTCCCTCAGTACAGACCCTCTGACAGTGCGGCACTCACTCAGTACTGACCCGCTGACAGTGCGGCACTCACTCAGTACTGACCCGCTGACAGTGCGGCACTCCCTCAGTACTGACCCTCTGACAGTGCGGCACTCCCTCAGTACTGTCCCTCCGACAGTGCGGCGTTCCCTGAATACTGACCCTCTGACAGTGCTTCACTCCCTCAGTACTGACCCTCTGACAGTGCAGCACTCCCTCAGTACTGACCCTCTGACAGTGCGGCGCTCCGTCAGTACTGACCCTCTGAGAGTGCGGCGCTCCCTCAGTGCTGACCCTCTGACAGTGCGGCGTTCCCTCAGTACTGACCCTCTGACAGTGCGGCGCTCCCTCAGCACGGACCCTCTGACAGTGCGGCGCTCCATCAGTCCTGACCCTCTGATAGTGCGGCGCTCCTTCAGTACTGACCCCCTGACAGTGCGGCACTCCCTCAGTACTGACACTCTGACAGTGCGGCGCTCCCTCAGTACTGACCCTCTGACGGTGCGGCACTTCCTCAGTACTGACGCTCTGACAGTTCGGCACTCCCTCAGTACTGACCCTCTGACAGTGCAGCACTCCCTCAGTACTGACCCTCTGACTGTGCGGCACTTCCTCAGTACTGACGCTCTGACAGTTCGGCACTCCCTCAGTACTGACCCTCTGACAGTGCGCACTCCCTCAGTACTGACCCTCTGACAGTGCGGCACTCCCTCAGTACGGACCCTGTGACAGTGCGGCACTAACTCAGTACTGACCCTCTGACAGTGCAGCACTCCCTCAGTACTGACCCTCCCACAGTGCAGCGCTCCCTCAGTAGTGACGCTCTGACAGTGCGGCACTCCCTCAGTACTGACCCTCTGACAGTGCGGCACTCCCTCAGTACTGACACTCTGACAGTGCGGCACTCCCTCAGTACTGACCCTCTGACAGTGCGGCACCCCCTCAGTACTGACCCTCTGACAGTGCAGCACTCCCTCAGTACTGAACCTCTGACAGTGCGGCACTCCCTCAGTACTGACCCTCTGACAGTGCAACGCTCCCTCTGTACTGATCCTCTGACAGTGCAGCACTCCCTCAGTACTGACCCTCTGACAGTGCAACGCTCCCTCTGTACTGATCCTCTGACAGTGCAGCACTCCCTCAGTACTGACCCACTGACAGTGCAGCGCTCCCTCAGTACTGACCCTCTGACAGTGCATCACTCCCTCAGTACTGACCCTCTGACAGTGCGGCACTCCCTCAGTACTGACCCTCTGACAGTGCGGCACTCCCTCAGTACTTACCCTCTGACAGTGCGGCACTCCCTCAGTACTGACCCTCTGACAGTGCAGCACTCCCTCAGTACTGACCCTCTGACAGTGCGGCACTCCCTCAGTACTGACCCCCTGAGAGTGCGGGACTCCCTCAGTACTGACCCTCTGACAGTGCAGCACTCCCTCAATACTGACCCTCAGACAGTGTGGCGCTACCTCAGTACTGACCCTCTGACAGTGCAGCACTCCCTCAGTACTGACCCACTGACAGTGTGGCACTCCCTCAGTACTGATCCTCTGACAGTGCGGCACTCCCTCAGTACTGACCCTCTGACAGTGCGTCGCTCCCTCAGTACTGACCCTCTGACAGTGCGGCACTCCGACAGTACTGACCCTCTGATATTGCGGCACTCCCTCAGTACTGACCCTCTGACAGTGCAACACTCCCTCAGTACTGACCATCTGACAGTGCAGCACTCCCTCAGTACTGACCCTCTGACAGTGCAGCACTCCCTCAGTACTGACCGTCTGACAGTGCAGCACTCCCTCAGTACTGACCCTCTGACAGTGCGGCGCTCCCTCAGTACAGACCCTCTGACAGTGCGGCACTCCCTCAGTACTGACCCTCTGACAGTGCGGCACTCCCTCAGTACTGAACCTCTGACAGTGCGGCGCTCCCTCAGTACTGACCCTCTGACAGTGCAGCACTCCCTCAGTACTGACCCTCTGACAGTGCAGCACTCCCTTAGTACTGACCCTCTGACAGTGCAGCACTCCCTCAGTACTGACCCTCTGACAGTGCAGCACTCCCTCAGTACTGACCCTCTGACTGTGCGGCGCTCCCTCAGTACTGACCCTCTGACAGTGCAGCACACCCTCAGCACAGTCCCTCTGACAGTGCGGCACTCCCTCAGTACTGATCCTCTGACAATGCGGCGCTCCCTCAGTACTGACCCTCTGACAATGCGGCGCTCCCTCAGTACTGACCCTCCGACAGTGCAGCACTCCCTCAGTACTGACCCTCTGAAAGTGCGGCACTCCCTCAGTACTGTCCCTCTGACAGTGCGGCGTTCCCTCAGTACTGACCCTCTGACAGTGCAGCACTCCCTCAGTACTGACCCTCTGACAGTGCGGCACTCACTCAGTACTGACCCGCTGACAGTGCGGCACTCACTCAGTACTGACCCGCTGACAGTGCGGCACTCCCTCAGTACTGACCCTCTGACAGTGCTGCACTCCCTCAGTACTGTCCCTCTGACAGTGCGGCGTTCCCTCAATACTGACCCTCTGACAGTGCTTCACTCCCTCAGTACTGACCCTCTGACAGTGCAGCACTCCCTCAGTACTGACCCTCTGACAGTGGGGCGCTCCGTCAGTACCGACCCTCTGACAGTGCGGCGCTCCCTCAGTACTGACCCTCTGACAGTGCGGCGCTCCCTCAGCACGGACACTCTGACAGTGCGGCGCTCCATCAGTCCTGACCCTCTGATAGTGCAGCGCTCCTTCAGTACTGACCCCCTGACAGTGCGGCACTCCCTCAGTACTGACACTCTGACAGTGCGGCGCTCCCTCAGTACTGACCCTCTGACAGTGCAGCACTCCCTCAGTACTGACCCTCTGACTGTGCGGCACTTCCTCAGTACTGACGCTCTGACAGTTCGGCACCCCCTCAGTACTGACCCTCTGACAGTGCGGCACTCCCTCAGTACTGACCCTCTGACAGTGCGGCACTCCCTCAGTACGGACCCTGTGACAGTGCGGCACTCACTCAGTACTGGCCCTCTGACAGTGCAGCACTCCCTCAGTACTGACCCTCTCACAGTGCAGCGCTCCCTCAGTACTGACGCTCTGACAGTGCGGCACTCCCTCAGTACTGACCCTCTGACAGTGCGGCACTCCCTCAGTACTGACCCTCTGACAGTGCGGCACTCCCTCAGTACTGACACTCTGACAGTGCGGCACTCCCTCAGTACTGACCCTCTGACAGTGCGGCACCCCCTCAGTACTGACCCTCTGACAGTGCAGCACTCCCTCAGTACTGAACCTCTGACAGTGCGGCACTCCCTCAGTACTGACCCTCTGACAGTGCAACGCTCCCTCTGTACTGATCCTCTGACAGTGCAGCACTCCCTCAGTACTGACCCACTGACAATGCAGCACTCCCTCAGTGCTGACCCTCTGACAGTGCGGCGCTCCCTCAGTACTGACCCTCTGACAGTGCGGCACTCCCTCAATACTGACGCTCTGGCAGTGCGGCACTCCCTCAGTACTGACCCTCTGACAGTGCAGCACTCCCTCAGTACTGACCCTCTGTCAGTGCGGCACTCCCTCAGTACTGACCCTCTGACAGTGCAGCACTCCGTCAGTACTGACCCTCTGACAGTGCAGCACTCCCTCAGTACTGACCCTCTGACAGTGCAGGACTCCCTCAGTACTGACCCTCTGACAGTGCGGCACTCCCTCAATACTGACGCTCTGGCAGTGCGGCACTCCCTCAGTACTGTCCCTCTGACAGTGCAGCACTCCCTCAGTACTGACCCTCTGTCAGTGCGGCACTCCCTCAGTACTGACCCTCTGACAGTGCAGCACTCCGTCAGTACTGACCCTCTGACAGTGCAGCACTCCCTCAGTACTGACCCTCTGACAGTGCGGCACTCCCTCAGTACTGACCCTCTGACAGTGCAGCGCTCCCTCAGTACTGACCCTCTGACAGTGCGGCGCTCCCTCAGTACTGACCCTCTGACAGTGCGGCGCCCCCTCAGTACTGACCCTCTGACAGTGTGGCACTCCCTCAGTACTGACCCTCTGACAGTGCGCGCCCCCTCAGTACTGACCCTCTGACAGTGCAGCGCTCCCTCAGTACTGACCCTCGGACAGTGCGGCACTCCCTCAGTACTGACCCTCTGACAGTGCGGCACTCCCTCAGTACTGACCTCTGACAGTGCGGCACTCCCTCAATACTGACCCTCAGACAGTGTGGCGCTCCCTCAGTACTGACCCTCTGACAGTGCAGCACTCCCTCAGTACTGACCCACTGACAGTGTGGCACTCCCTCAGCACTGATCCTCTGACAGTGCGGCGCTCCCTCAGTACTGACCCTCTGACAGTGCGTCGCTCCCTCAGTACTGACCCTCTGACAGTGCGGCACTCCGTCAGTACTGACCCTCTGATGTTGCGGCACTCCCTCAGTACTGACCCTCTGACAGTGCAACACTCCCTCAGTACTGACTCTCTGACAGTGCAGCACTCCCTCAGTACTGACCATCTGACAGTGCAGCACTCCCTCAGTACTGACCCTCTGACAGTGCGGCGCTCCCTCAGTACTGACCCTCTGACAGTGCGGCACTCGCTCAGTACTGACCCTCTGACAGTGTGGCACTCGCTCAGTACTGACCCTCTGACAGTGTGGCACTCCCTCAGTACTGACCCTCTGACAGTGCGGCACTCGCTCAGTACTCACCCTCTGACAGTGCGGCACTCCCTCAGTACTGACCCTCTGACAGTGCAGCACTCGTCAGGACTGACCCTCTGACAGTGCGGCACTCCCTCAGTACTGACCCTCTGACAGTGCGGCACTCCCTCAGTACTGACCCTCTGACAGTGCGGCACTCCCTCAGTACTGACCCTCTGACAGTGCGGCACTCCCTCAGTACTGACCCTCTGACAGTGCGGCACTCCCTCAGTACTGACCCTCTGACAGTGCGGCACTCCCTCAGTACTGACCCTCTGACAGTGCAGCACTCCCTCAGTACTGACCCTCTGACAGTGCGGCACTCCCTCAGTACTGACCCTCTGACAGTGCGGCACTCCCTCAGTACTGACCCTCTGACAGTGCGGCACTCCCTCAGTACTGACCCTCTGACACTGCGGCACTCCCTCAGTACTGACCCTCTGACAGTGCGGCGCTCACTCAGTACTGACCCTCTGACAGTGCGGCACTCCCTCAGTACTGACCCCCTGAGAGTGCGGCACTCCCTCAGTACTGACCCTCTGACAGTGCAGCACTCCCTCAGTACTGACCCTCTGACAGTGCAGCACTCCCTCAGTACTGACCCTCTGACAGTGCAGCACTCCCGAAGTACTGACCCCCTGAGAGTGCTGCACTCCCTCAATACTGACCCTCTGACAGTGCAGCACTCCCTCAGTACTGACCCTCTGACAGTGCGGCACTCCCTCAGTACTGACCCTCTGACAGTGCGGCACTCCCTCAGTACTGACCCTCTGACAGTGCGGCACTCCCTCAGTACTGACCCTCTGACAGTGCAGCACTCCCTCAGTACTGACCCTCTGACAGTGCGGCACTCCCTCAGTACTGACCCTCTGACAGTGCGGCACTCCCTCAGTACTGACCCTCTGACAGTGCGGCACTCCCTCAGTACTGACCCCCTGAGAGTGCGGCACTCCCTCAGTACTGACCCTCTGACAGTGCAGCACTCCCTCAGTACTGACCCTCTGACAGTGCGGCACTCCCTCAGTACTGACCCTCTGACAGTGCGGCACTCCCTCAGTACTGACCCTCTGACATTGCGGCACTCCCTCAGTACTGACCCTCTGACAGTGCAGCACTCCCTCAGTACTGACCCTCTGACAGTGCGGCGCTCCCTCAGTACTGACCCTCTGACAGTGCGGCACTCCCTCAGTACTGACCCTCTGACAGTGCAGCACTCCCTCAGTACTGACCCTCTGACAGTGCGGCGCTCCCTCAGTACTGACCCTCTGACAGTGCGGCACTCCCTCAGTACTGACCCTCTGACAGTGCGGCGCTCCCTCAGTACTGACACTCTGACAGTGCAGCGCTCCCTCAGTACTGACCCTCTGACAGTGCGGGACTCCCTCAGTACTGACCCTCTGACAGTACAGCACTCCCTCAGTACTGACCCTCTGACAGTGCAGCACTCCCTCAGTACTGACCCTCTGACAGTGCGGCGCTCCCTCAGTACTGACCCTCTGACAGTGCGGCACTCCGTCAGTACTGACCCTCTGACAGTGCAGCACTCCCTCAGTACTGACCCTCTGACAGTGCGGCACTCCCTCAGTACTGACCCTCTGACAGTGCAGCACTCCCTCAGTACTGACTCTCTGACAGTGCGGCGCTCCCTCAGTACTGACCCTCTGACAGTGCGGCACTCCCTCAGTACTGACCCTCTGACAGTGCGGCGCTCCCTCAGTACTGACCCTCTGACAGTGCGGCACTCCCTCAGTACTGACCCTCTGACAGTGCGGTGCTCCCTCAGTACTGACTCTCTGACAGTGCAGCACTCCCTCACTACTGACCCTCTGACAGTGCGGGACTCCCTCAGTACTGACCTCTGACAGTGCGGCACTCCCTCAATACTGACCCTCTGACAGTGCGGCATTCCCTCAGTACTGACCCTCTGACAGTGTGGCGCTCCCTCAGTACTTACCTCTGACAGTGCGGCACTCCCTCAATACTGACCCTCAGACAGTGTGGCGCTCCCTCAGTACTGACCCTCTGACAGTGCAGCACTCCCTCAGTACTGACCCACTGACAGTGTGGCACTCCCTCAGTACTGACCTCTGACGGTGCGGCACTCCCTCAGTACTGACCCTCTGACAGTGCGGCATTCCCTCAGTACTGACCTCTGACAGTGCGGCACTCCCTCAATACTGACCCTCAGACAGTGTGGCGCTCCCTCAGTACTGACCCTCTGACAGTGCAGCACTCCCTCAGTACTGACCCACTGACAGTGTGGCACTCCCTCAGTACTGATCCTCTGACAGTGCGGCGCTCCCTCAGTACTGACCCTCTGACAGTGCGTCGCTCCCTCAGTACTGACCCTCTGACAGTGCGGCACTCCGTCAGTACTGACCCTCTGATATTGCGGCACTCCCTCAGTACTGACCCTCTGACAGTGCAACACTCCCTCAGTACTGACTCTCTGACAGTGCAGCACTCCCTCAGTACTGACCATCTGACAGTGCAGCACTCCCTCAGTACTGACCCTCTGACAGTGCAGCACTCCCTCAGTACTGACCGTCTGACAGTGCAGCACTCCCTCAGTACTGACCCTCTGACAGTGCGGCGCTCCCTCAGTACAGACCCTCTGACAGTGCGGCACTCCCTCAGTACTGACCCTCTGACAGTGCGGCACTCCCTCAGTACTGAACCTCTGACAGTGCGGCGCTCCCTCAGTACTGACCCTCTGACAGTGCAGCACTCCCTCAGTACTGACCCTCTGACAGTGCAGCACTCCCTTAGTACTGACCCTCTGACAGTGCAGCACTCCCTCAGTACTGACCCTCTGACAGTGCAGCACTCCCTCAGTACTGACCCTCTGACTGTGCGGCGCTCCCTCAGTACTGACCCTCTGACAGTGCAGCACTCCCTCAGCACAGTCCCTCAGACAGTGTGGCGCTCCCTCAGTACTGACCCTCTGACAGTGCAGCACTCCCTCAGTACTGACCCTCTGACAGTGCAGCACTCCCTTAGTACTGACCCTCTGACAGTGCAGCACTCCCTCAGTACTGACGCTCTGACAGTGCGGCGCTCCCTCAGTACTGATCCTCTGACAATGCTGCGCTCCCTCAGTACTGACCCTCTGACAATGCGGCGCTCCCTCAGTACTGACCCTCCGACAGTGCAGCACTCCCTCAGTACTGACCCTCTGAAAGTGCGGCACTCCCTCAGTACTGTCCCTCTGACAGTGCGGTGTTCCCTCAGTACTGACCCTCTGACAGTGCAGCACTCCCTCAGTACTGACCCTCTGACAGTGCGGCACTCACTCAGTACTGACCCGCTGACAGTGCGGCACTCACTCAGTACTGACCCGCTGACAGTGCGGCACTCCCTCAGTACTGACCCTCTGACAGTGCTGCACTCCCTCAGTACTGTCCCTCTGACAGTGCGGCGTTCCCTCAATACTGACCCTCTGACAGTGCTTCACTCCCTCAGTACTGACCCTCTGACAGTGCAGCACTCCCTCAGTACTGACCCTCTGACAGTGGGGCGCTCCGTCAGTACCGACCCTCTGACAGTGCGGCGCTCCCTCAGTACTGACCCTCTGACAGTGCGGCGCTCCCTCAGCACGGACACTCTGACAGTGCGGCGCTCCATCAGTCCTGACCCTCTGATAGTGCAGCGCTCCTTCAGTACTGACCCCCTGACAGTGCGGCACTCCCTCAGTACTGACACTCTGACAGTGCGGCGCTCCCTCAGTACTGACCCTCTGACAGTGCAGCACTCCCTCAGTACTGACCCTCTGACTGTGCGGCACTTCCTCAGTACTGACGCTCTGACAGTTCGGCACTCCCTCAGTACTGACCCTCTGACAGTGCGGCACTCCCTCAGTACTGACCCTCTGACAGTGCGGCACTCCCTCAGTACGGACCCTGTGACAGTGCGGCACTCACTCAGTACTGGCCCTCTGACAGTGCAGCACTCCCTCAGTACTGACCCTCTCACAGTGCAGCGCTCCCTCAGTACTGACGCTCTGACAGTGCGGCACTCCCTCAGTACTGACCCTCTGACAGTGCGGCACTCCCTCAGTACTGACCCTCTGACAGTGCGGCACTCCCTCAGTACTGACACTCTGACAGTGCGGCACTCCCTCAGTACTGACCCTCTGACAGTGCGGCACCCCCTCAGTACTGACCCTCTGACAGTGCAGCACTCCCTCAGTACTGAACCTCTGACAGTGCGGCACTCCCTCAGTACTGACCCTCTGACAGTGCAACGCTCCCTCTGTACTGATCCTCTGACAGTGCAGCACTCCCTCAGTACTGACCCACTGACAATGCAGCACTCCCTCAGTGCTGACCCTCTGACAGTGCGGCGCTCCCTCAGTACTGACCCTCTGACAGTGCGGCACTCCCTCAATACTGACGCTCTGGCAGTGCGGCACTTCCTCAGTACTGACCCTCTGACAGTGCAGCACTCCCTCAGTACTGACCCTCTGTCAGTGCGGCACTCCCTCAGTACTGACCCTCTGACAGTGCAGCACTCCGTCAGTACTGACCCTCTGACAGTGCAGCACTCCCTCAGTACTGACCCTCTGACAGTGCAGGACTCCCTCAGTACTGACCCTCTGACAGTGCGGCACTCCCTCAATACTGACGCTCTGGCAGTGCGGCACTCCCTCAGTACTGTCCCTCTGACAGTGCAGCGCTCCCTCAGTACTGACGCTCTGACAGTGCAGCACTCCCTCAGTACTGACCCTCTGACAGTGCGGCGCTCCCTCAGTACTGACCCTCTGTCAGTGCGGCACTCCCTCAGTACTGACCCTCTGACAGTGCAGCACTCCGTCAGTACTGACCCTCTGACAGTGCAGCACTCCCTCAGTACTGACCCTCTGACAGTGCGGCACTCCCTCAGTACTGACCCTCTGACAGTGCAGCGCTCCCTCAGTACTGACCCTCTGACAGTGCGGCGCTCCCTCAGTACTGACCCTCTGACAGTGCGGCGCCCCCTCAGTACTGACCCTCTGACAGTGTGGCACTCCCTCAGTACTGACCCTCTGACAGTGCAGCGCTCCCTCAGTACTGACCCTCGGACAGTGCGGCACTCCCTCAGTACTGACCCTCTGACAGTGCGGCACTCCCTCGGTACTGACCCTCTGACAGTGCGGCACTCCCTCAGTACTGACCATCTGACAGTGCAGCGCTCCCTCAGTACTGACCCTCTGACAGTGCGGCACTCCCTCAGTACTGACCCTCTGACAGTGCAGCACTTCCTCAGTACTGACCCTCTGACAGTGCAGCGTTCCCTCAGTACGGACCCTCTGACAGTGCGGCACTCCTCCAGTACTGACCCTCTGACAGTGCAGCACTCCCTCAGTACTGACCCTCTGACAGTGCGGCACTCCCTCAGTACTGACTCTCTGACAGTGCGTCTCTCCCTCAGTACTGACTCTCTGACAGTGCAGCACTCCCTCAGTACTGACCCTCTGACAGTGCGGCACTCCCTCAGTACTGACCCTCTGACAGTGCGGCACTCCCTCAGTACTGACCCTCGACAGTGAGGCACTCCCTCAGTACTGACCCTCTGACAGTGCGGCACTCCTCAGTAATGACTCTCAGACAGTGCGGCACTCCCTCAGTACTGACCCTCTGACAGTGCGGCACTCCCTCAGTACTGACCCTCTGAAAGTGCGGCACTCCCTCAGTACTGTCCCTCTGACAGTGCGGTGTTCCCCCAGTACTGACCCTCTGACAGTGTAGCACTCCCTCAGTACAGACCCTCTGACAGTGCGGCACTCACTCAGTACTGACCCGCTGACAGTGCGGCACTCACTCAGTACTGACCCGCTGACAGTGCGGCACTCCCTCAGTACTGACCCTCTGACAGTGCGGCACTCCCTCAGTACTGTCCCTCCGACAGTGCGGCGTTCCCTGAATACTGACCCTCTGACAGTGCTTCACTCCCTCAGTACTGACCCTCTGACAGTGCAGCACTCCCTCAGTACTGACCCTCTGACAGTGCGGCGCTCCGTCAGTACTGACCCTCTGAGAGTGCGGCGCTCCCTCAGTGCTGACCCTCTGACAGTGCGGCGTTCCCTCAGTACTGACCCTCTGACAGTGCGGCGCTCCCTCAGCACGGACCCTCTGACAGTGCGGCGCTCCATCAGTCCTGACCCTCTGATAGTGCGGCGCTCCTTCAGTACTGACCCCCTGACAGTGCGGCACTCCCTCAGTACTGACACTCTGACAGTGCGGCGCTCCCTCAGTACTGACCCTCTGACAGTGCGGCACTCCCTCAGTACTGATGCTCTGACAGTTCGGCACTCCCTCAGTACTGACCCTCTGACAGTGCGCACTCCCTCAGTACTGACCCTCTGACAGTGCGGCACTCCCTCAGTACGGACCCTGTGACAGTGCGGCACTAACTCAGTACTGACCCTCTGACAGTGCGGCGCTCCCTCAGTAGTGACGCTCTGACAGTGCGGCACTCCCTCAGTACTGACCCTCTGACAGTGCGGCACTCCCTCAGTACTGACCCTCTGACAGTGCGGCACCCCCTCAGTACTGACCCTCTGACAGTGCAGCACTCCCTCAGTACTGAACCTCTGACAGTGCGGCACTCCCTCAGTACTGACCCTCTGACAGTGCAACGCTCCCTCTGTACTGATCCTCTGACAGTGCAGCACTCCCTCAGTACTGACCCACTGACAGTGCAGCACTCCCTCAGTACTGACCCTCTGACAGTGCGGCACTCCCTCAGTACTGACCCTCTAACTGTGCGGCACTCCCTCAGTACTCACCCTCTGACAGTGCGGCACTCCCTCAGTACTGACCCTCTGACAGTGCAGCACTCCCTCAGTACTGACCCTCTGACAGTGCGGCACTCCCTCAGTACGGACCCTGTGACAGTGCGGCACTAACTCAGTACTGACCCTCTGACAGTGCAGCGCTCCCTCAGTACTGACGCTCTGACAGTGCGGCACTGCCTCAGTACTCACCCTCTGACAGTGCGGCACTCCCTCAGTACTGACCCTCTGACAGTGCGGCGCTCCCTCAGTACTGACCCTCTGACAGTGCGGCACTCCCTCAGTACTGACCCTCTCACAGTGCAGCGCTCCCTCAGTACTGACCCTCTGACAGTGCAGCACTCCCTCAGTACTGACCCTCTCACAGTGCGGCGCTCCCTCAGTACTGACCCTCTGACAGTGCGGCACTCCCTCAGTACTGACCCTCTGACAGTGCAGCGCTCCCTCAGTACTGACCCTCTGACAGTGCAGCACTCGCTCAGTTCTGACCCTCTGACAGTGCGGCACTCCCTCAGTACTGAACCTCTGACAGTGCGGCGCTCCCTCAGTACTGACCCTCTGACAGTGCGGCGCTCCCTCAGTACTGACCCTCTGACAGTGCGGCACTCCCTCAGTACTGACCCTCTGTCAGTGCGGTGCTCCCTCAGTACTGACCCTCTGACAGTGCAGCACTCCCTCAGTACTGACCCTCTGACAGTGCGGCACTCCCTCAGTACTGACCCTCTGACAGTGCGGCGCTCCCTCAGGACTGAATCTCTGACAGTGCGGTGCTCCCTCAGTACTGACCCTCTGACAGTGCGGCACTCCCTCAATACTGACCCTCTGTCAGTGCGGCGCTCCCTCAGTACTGACCCTCTGACTGTGCGGCGCTCCCTCAGTACTGACCCTCTGACTGTGCGGCACTTCCTCAGTACTGACCCTCTGACAGTGCGGCACTCCCTCAGTACTGACCCTCTGACAGTTCGGCACTCCCTCAGTACTGACCCTCTGACAGTGCGGCACTCCCTCAGTACTGACCCTCTGACAGTGCGGCACTCCCTCAGTACGGACCCTGTGACAGTGCGGCACTCCCTCAGTACTGATGCTCTGACAGTGCAGCGCTCCCTCAGTACTGACGCTCTGACAGTGCGGCACTCCCTCAGTACTGACCCTCTGACAGTGAGGCACTCCCTCAGTAGTGACCCTCTGACAGTGCGGCACTCCCTCAGTACTGACCCTCTGACAGTGCAGCACTCCCTCAGTACTGAACCTCTGACACTGCGGCACTCCCTCAGTACTGACCCTCTGACAGTGCAACGCTCCCTCAGTACTGACCCTCTGACAGTGCGGCACTCCCTCAGTACTGACTCTCTGACAGTGCGTCGCTCCCTCAGTACTGACTCTCTGACAGTGCAGCACTCCCTCAGTACTGACCCTCTGACAGTGCGGCACTCACTCAGTACTGACCCCCTGACAGTGCGGCGCTCCCTCATTACTGATCCTCTGACAGTGCGGCACTCCCTCAGTACTGTCCATCTGACAGTGCAGCGTTCCCTCAGTACGGACCCTCTGACAGTGCGGCACTCCTCCAGTACTGACCCTCTGACAGTGCAGCGCTCCCTCAGTACTGACCCTCTGACAGTGCGGCACTCCCTCAGTACTGACTCTCTGACAGTGCGTCGCTCCCTCACTACTGACTCTCTGACAGTGCAGCACTCCCTCAGTCCTGACCCTCTGACAGTGCGGCACTCCCTCAGTACTGACCCTCTGACAGTGCGGCACTCCTCAGTAATGACTCTCAGACAGTGCGGCACTCCCTCAGTACTGACCCTCTGACAGTGCGGCACTCCCTCAGTACTGACCCTCTGAAAGTGCGGCACTCCCTCAGTACTGTCCCTCAGACAGTGCGGTGTTCCCTCAGTACTGACCCTCTGACAGTGCAGCACTCCCTCAGTACTGACCCTCTGACAGTGCGGCACTCACTCAGTACTGACCCGCTGACAGTGCGGCACTCCCTCAGTACTGACCCTCTGACAGTGCTGCACTCCCTCAGTACTGTCCCTCTGACAGTGCGGCGTTCCCTCAGTACTGACCCTCTGACAGTGCTGCACTCCCTCAGTACTGACACTCTGACAGTGCGGCACTCCCTCAGTACTGACCCTCTGACAGTGCGGCACTCCCTCAGTACTGACCCTCTGACAGTGCAGCACTCCCTCAGTACTGACGCTCTGACAGTGCGGCGCCCCCTCAGTACTGACCCTCTGACAGTGCGGCACTCCCTCAGTACTGACCCTCTGACAGTGCGGCGCTCCCTCAGTACTGACGCTCTGACAGTGCGGCGCTCCCTCAGTACTGACCCTCTGACAGTGCGGCGCTCCCTCAGTACTGACCCTCTGACAGTGCAGCACTCGCTCAGTACTGACCCTCTGACAGTGCAGCACTCCCTCAGTACTGACCCTCTGACAGTGCGGCACTCCCTCAGTACGGACCCTCTGACTGTGCAGCACTCCCTCAGTACTGACCCTCTGACAGTGCGGCGCTCCCTCAGTACTGACCCTCTGACAGTGCAGCACGCCCTCAGTACTGACGCTCTGACAGTGCGGCGCCCCCTCAGTACTGACCCTCTGACAGTGCGGCACTCCCTCAGTACTGACCCTCTGACAGTGCGGCGCTCCCTCAGTACTGACCCTCTGACAGTGCAGCACTCGCTCAGTACTGACCCTCTGACAGTGCAGCACTCCCTCAGTACTGACCCTCTGACAGTGCGGCACTCCCTCAGTACGGACCCTCTGACAGTGCAGCACTCGCTCAGTACTGACTCTCTGACAGTGCAGCACTCCCTCAGTACTGACCCTCTGACAGTGCGGCACTCCCTCAGTACGGACCCTCTGACAGTGCAGCACTCCCTCAGTACTGACACTCTGACTGTGCAGCACTCCCTCAGTACTGACCCTCTGACAGTGCGGCGCTCCCTCAGTACTGACCCTCTGACAGTGCAGCACGCCCTCAGTACTGACCCTCTGACAGTGCGGCACTCCCTCAGTACTGACCCTCTTACAGTGCGGCGCTCCCTCAGGACTGATCCTCTGACAGTGCGGCGCTCCCTCAGTACTGACACTCTGACAGTGCGGCACTCCCTCAGTACTGACCCTCTTACAGTGCGGCGCTCCCTCAGGACTGATCCTCTGACAGTGCGGCGCTCCCTCAGTACTGACACTCTGACAGTGCAGCACGCCCTCAGTACTGACCCTCTGACAGTGCGGCACTCCCTCAGTACTGACCCTCTTACAGTGCGGCGCTCCCTCAGGACTGATCCTCTGACAGTGCGGCGCTCCCTCAGGACTGATCCTCTGTCAGTGCGGCGCTCCCTCAGTACTGACCCTCTGACAGTGCAGCACTCCCTCAGTACTGACCCTCTTACAGTGCGGCGCTCCCTCAGGACTGATCCTCTGACAGTGCGGCGCTCCCTCAGTATTGACCCTCTGACAGTGCTGCACTCCCTCAGCACTGACCCTCTGTCAGTGCGGCGCTCCCTCAGTACTGACCCTCTGACATTACGGCGCTCCCTCAGTACTGACACTCTTAACAGTGCGGCGCTCCCTCAGTACTGACCCTCTGACAGGGCAGCACTCCCTCAGTACTGACACTCTGACAGTGCGGCGCTCCCTCAATGCTGACCCTCTGTCAGTGCGGCGCTCCCTCAGTACTGACCCTCTGACAGTGCGGCACTCGCTCAGCACTGACCCTCCGACAGTGCAGCACTCGCTCAGTACTGACCCTCTGACAGTGCAGCACTCCCTCAGTACTGACCCTCTGACAGTACAGCACTCCCTCAGTACTAACCCTCTGACAGTGCAGCACTCCCTCAGTACTGACCCTCTGACAGTGCAGCACTCCCTCAGTACTGACGCTCTGACAGTGCGGCGCCCCCTCAGTACTGACCCTCTGACAGTGCGGCACTCCCTCAGTACTGACCCTCTGACAGTCCGGCGCTCCCTCAGTCCTGACCCTCTGACAGTCCGGCACTCCCTCAGTACTGACGCTCTGACAGTGCGGCGCCCCCTCAGTACTGACCCTCTGACAGTGCGGCACTCCCTCAGTACTGACCCTCTGACAGTGCGGCGCTCCCTCAGTACTGACCCTCTAACAGTGCAGCATTCGCTCAGTACTGACCCTCTGACAGTGCAGCACTCCCTCAGTACTGACCCTCTGACAGTGCGGCACTCCCTCAGTACGGACCCTCTGACTGTGCAGCACTCCCACAGTACTGACCCTCTGACAGTGCGGCACTCCCTCAGTACTGACCCTCTGACACTGCGGCACTCCCTCAGTACTGACCCTCTGACAGTGCGGCGCTCCCTCAGTACTGACCCTCTGACAGTGCAGCACGCCCTCAGTACTGACCCTCTGACAGTGCGGCGCTCCCTCAGTACTGACCCTCTGACAGTGCGGCACTCCCTCAGTACTGACCCTCTGACAGTGCGGCGCTCCCTCAGTACTGACCCTCTGACAGTGTGGCACACCCTCAGAACTGACCCTCTGACAGTGCGGCTCTCCCTCAGTACTGACCGTCTGACAGTGCGGCACTCCCTCAGTACTGACCCTCTGACAGTGCAGCACTCCCTCAGTACTTACCCTCTGACAGTGCAGCACTCGCTCAGTACTGACCATCTGACAGTGCAGCACTCCCTCAGTACTGACCCTCTGACAGTGCGGCACTCCCTCAGTACGGACCCTCTGACAGTGCAGCACTCCCTCAGTACTGACCCTCTGAAAGTGCGGCACTCCCTCAGTACTGACCCTCTGACAGTGCAGCACTCCCTCAGTACTGACCTTCTGACAGTGCGGCACTCCATCAGTACTGACCCTCTGAAAGTGCGGCACTCCCTCAGTACTGACCCTCTGACAGTGCGGCACTCCCTCAGTACTGACCCTCTGACAGTGCAGCACTCCCTCAGTACTGACGCTCTGACAGTGCGGCGCTCCCTCAGTACTGACCCTCTGACAGTGCAGCACTCCCTCAGTACTGACCCTCTGACAGTGCGGCACTCTCTCAGTACTGACTCTCTGACAGTGCGGCGCTCCCTCAGTACAGACCCACTGACAGTGCGGCGCTCCCTCAGTACTGACCCTCTGACAGTACAGCACTCCCTCAGTACTGACCCTCTGACAGTGCGTCACTCCCTCAGTACTGACCCTCTGACAGTGCAGCACTCCCTCAGTACTCACCCTCTGACAGTGCGTCACTCCCTCAGTACTGACCCTCTGACAGTGCAGCACTCCCTCAGTACTGACGCTCTGACAGTGCGGCACTCCCTCAGTACTGACTCTCTGAGAGTGCGGCGCTCCCTCAGTACTGACCCACTGACAATGCGGCGCTCCCTCAGTACTGACCCTCTAACAGTGCGGCGCTCCCTCAGTACTGACCCTCTGACAGTGCAGCACTCCTTCAGTACCGACCCTCTGACAGTGCGGCGCTCCCTCAGTACTGGCCCTCTGACAGTGCAGCGCTCCCTCAGTACTGACCCTCTGACAATGCAGCACTCCCTCAGTACTGACCCTCTGACAGTGCAGCACTCACTCAGTACTGACCCTCTGACAGTGCGGCACTCCCTCAGTACTGACCCTCTGACAGTGCGGCGCTCCCTCAGTACTGACCCTCTGACAGTGCGGCGCTCCCTCAGTACTGACCCTCTGACAGTGCAGCGCTCCCTCAGTACTGACCCTCTGACAATGCAGCACTCCCTCAGTACTGAACCCCTGACAGTGCGGCACTCCCTCAGTACTGACCCTCTGACAGTGCAGCGCTCCCTCAGTACTGACTCTCTGACAGTGCGGCACTCCCTCAGCACTGACCCCCTGACAGTGCAGCACTCCCTCAGTACTGACCCTCTGACTGTGCAGCACTCCCTCAGTACTGACCCTCTGACAGTGCAGCACTCCCTCAGTACTGACCCTCTGACAGTGCAGCGCTCCCTCAGTACTGACCCTCTGACTGTGCAGCACTCCCTCAGTACTGACCCTCTGACAGTGCAGCACTCCCTCAGTACTGACCCCCTGACAGTGCAGCACTCCCTCAGTACTGACCCTCTGACAGTGCAGCGCTCCCTCAGTACTGACCCTCTGACAGTGCAGCGTTCCCTCAGTACTGACCCTCTGACAGTGCGGCACTCCTCCAGTACTGACCCTCTGACAGTGCAGCACTCCCTCAGTACTGACCCTCTGACAGTGCGGCACTCCCTCAGTACTGACCCTCTGACAGTGCGGCACTCCCTCAGTACTGACCCTCTGACAGTGCGGCACTCCCTCAGTACTGAACCTCTGACAGTGCGACACTCCTCAGTAATGACTCTCAGACAGTGCGGCACTCCCTCAGTACTGACCCTCTGACAGTGCGGCACTCCCTCAGTACTGTCCCTCTGACAGTGCGGTGTTCCCTCAGTACTGTCCCTCTGACAGTGCAGCACTCCCTCAGTACTGACCCTCTGACAGTGCGGCACTCACTCAGTACTGACCCGCTGACAGTGCGGCACTCCCTCAGTACTGACCCTCTGACAGTGCTGCACTCCCTCAGTACTGTCCCTCTGACAGTGCGGCGTTCCCTCAGTACTGACCCTCTGACAGTGTGGCACTCCCTCAGTACTGACCCTCTGACAGTGCAGCACTCCCTCAGTACTGACCCTCTGACAGTGCGGCGCTCCGTCAGTACTGACCCTCTGACAGTGCGGCGCTCCCTCAGTGCGGACCCTCTGACAGTGCGGCGCTCCCTCAGTACTGACCCTCTGACAGTGCGGCGCTCCCTCAGCACGGAACCTCTGACAGTGCAGCACTCGCTCAGTACTGACCCTCTGACAGTGCAGCACTCCCTCTGTACTGACCCTCTGACAGTGCGGCACTCCCTCAGTACGGACTTCTGACAGTGCGGCACTCCCTCAGTACGGACCCTGTGACAGTGCGGCATTCCCTCAGTACTGACCCTCTGACAGTGCAGCACTCCCTCAGTACTGACCCTCTCACAGTGCAGCGCTCCCTCAGTACTGACCCTCTGACAGTGCGGCGCTCCCTCAGTACTGACCCTCTGACAGTGCAGCACTCGCTCAGTACTGACCCTCTGACAGTGCAGCACTCCCTCAGTACTGACCCTCTGACAGTGCGGCAAAACCTCAGTACGGACCCTCTGACAGTGCAGCACTCCCTCAGTACTGACCCTCTGACAGTGCAGCACTCCCTCAGTACTGACCCTCTGACAGTGCGGCGCTCCCTCAGTACTGACCCTCTGACAGTGCAGCACGCCCTCAGTACTGACCCTCTGACAGTGCGGCACACCCTCAGTACTGACCCTCTGTCAGTGCGGCGCTCCCTCAGTACTGACCCTCTGACAGTGCGGCACTCCCTCAGTACTGACCCTCTGACAGTGCGGCACTCCCTCAGTACTGACCCTCTGACAGTGCAGCACTCCCTCAGTACTGACCCTCTGACAGTGCGGCGCTCCCTCAGTACTGACCCTCTGACAGTGCAGCACTCGCTCAGTACTGACCCTCTGACAGTGCAGCACTCCCTCAGTACTGACCCTCTGACAGTGCGGCACTCCCTCAGTACGGACCCTCTGACTGTGCAGCACTCCCTCAGTACTGACCCTCTGACAGTGCGGCGCTCCCTCAGTACTGACCCTCTGACAGTGCAGCACGCCCTCAGTACTGACGCTCTGACAGTGCGGCGCCCCCTCAGTACTGACCCTCTGACAGTGCGGCACTCCCTCAGTACTGACCCTCTGACAGTGCGGCGCTCCCTCAGTACTGACCCTCTGACAGTGCAGCACTCGCTCAGTACTGACCCTCTGACAGTGCAGCACTCCCTCAGTACTGACCCTCTGACAGTGCGGCACTCCCTCAGTACGGACCCTCTGACTGTGCAGCACTCCCTCAGCACTGACCCTCTGACAGTGCGGCGCTCCCTCAGTACTGACCCTCTGACAGTGCAGCACGCCCTCAGTACTGACCCTCTGACAGTGCAGCACTCCCTCAGTACTGACCCTCTGACAGTGCGGCGCTCCGTCAGTACTGACCCTCTGACAGTGCGGCGCTCCCTCAGTGCGGACCCTCTGACAGTGCGGCGCTCCCTCAGTACTGACCCTCTGACAGTGCGGCGCTCCCTCAGCACGGAACCTCTGACAGTGCGGCGCTCCATCAGTACTGACCCTCTGATAGTGCGGCGCTCCTTCAGTACTGACCCCCTGACAGTGCGGCACTCCCTCAGTACTGACACTCTGACAGTGCGGCGCTCCCTCAGTACTGACCCTCTGACAGTGCAGCACTCCCTCAGTACTGACCCTCTGACAGTGCGGCACTCCCTCAGTACTGACCCTCTGACAGTGCGGCACTCCCTCAGTACGGACCCTGTGACAGTGCGGCACTCCCTCAGTACTGACCCTCTGACAGTGCAGCACTCCCTCAGTACTGACCCTCTCACAGTGCAGCGCTCCCTCAGTACTGACCCTCTGACAGTGCGGCGCTCCCTCAGTACTGACCCTCTGACAGTGCAGCACTCGCTCAGTACTGACCCTCTGACAGTGCAGCACTCCCTCAGTACTGACCCTCTGACAGTGCGGCACTCCCTCAGTACGGACCCTCTGACAGTGCAGCACTCCCTCAGTACTGACCCTCTGACTGTGCAGCACTCCCTCAGTACTGACCCTCTGACAGTGCGGCGCTCCCTCAGTACTGACCCTCTGACAGTGCAGCACGCCCTCAGTACTGACCCTCTGACAGTGCGGCACTCCCTCAGTACTGACCCTCTGTCAGTGCGGCGCTCCCTCAGTACTGACCCTCTGACAGTGCAGCACTCCCTCAGTACTGACCCTCTGACAGTGCGGCGCTCCCTCAGGACTGATCCTCTGACAGTGCGGCGCTCCCTCAGTACTGACCCTCTGACAGTGCGGCACTCCCTCAGTACTGACCCTCTGTCAGTGCGGCGCTCCCTCAGTACTGACCCTCTGACAGTGCGGCACTCCCTCAGTACTGACCCTCTGACATTACGGCGCTCCCTCAGTACTGACACTCTAACAGTGCGGCGCTCGCTCAGTACTGACCCTCTGACAGTGCGGCGCTCCCTCAATGCTGACCCTCTGTCAGTGCGGCGCTCCCTCAGTACTGACCCTCTGACAGTGCGGCGCTCCCTCAATGCTGACCCTCTGTCAGTGCGGCGCTCCCTCAGTACTGACCCTCTGACAGTGCGGCACTCGCTCAGCACTGACCCTCCGACAGTGCAGCACTCGCTCAGTACTGACCCTCTGACAGTGCAGCACTCCCTCAGTACTGACCCTCTGACAGTGCAGCACTCCCTCAGTACTAACCCTCTGACAGTGCAGCACTCCCTGAGTACTGACCCTCTGACAGTGCAGCACTCCCTCAGTACTGACGCTCTGACAGTGCGGCGCCCCCTCAGTACTGACCCTCTGACAGTGCGGCACTCCCTCAGTACTGACACTCTGACAGTCCTGCGCTCCCTCAGTCCTGACCCTCTGACAGTCCGGCACTCCCTCAGTACTGACGCTCTGACAGTGCGGCGCCCCCTCAGTACTGACCCTCTGACAGTGCGGCACTCCCTCAGTACTGACCCTCTGACAGTGCGGCGCTCCCTCAGTCCTGACCCTCTAACAGTGCAGCACTCGCTCAGTACTGACCCTCTGACAGTGCAGCACTCCCTCAGTACTGACCCTCTGACAGTGCGGCACTCCCTCAGTACGGACCCTCTGACTGTGCAGCACTCCCTCAGTACTGACCCTCTGACAGTGCGGCGCTCCCTCAGTACTGACCCTCTGACAGTGCAGCACGCCCTCAGTACTGACCCTCTGACAGTGCGGCGCTCCCTCAGTACTGACCCTCTGACAGTGCGGCACTCCCTCAGTACTGACCCTCTGACAGTGCGGCGCTCCCTCAGTACTGACCCTCTGACAGTGTGGCACACCCTCAGAACTGACCCTCTGACAGTGCGGCTCTCCCTCAGTACTGACCGTCTGACAGTGCGGCACTCCCTCAGTACTGACCCTCTGACAGTGCAGCACTCCCTCAGTACTGACCCTCTGACAGTGCAGCACTCGCTCAGTACTGACCATCTGACAGTGCAGCACTCCCTCAGTACTGACCCTCTGACAGTGCGGCACTCCCTCAGTACGGACCCTCTGACAGTGCAGCACTCCCTCAGTGCTGACCCTCTGAAAGTGCGGCACTCCCTCAGTACTGACCCTCTGACAGTGCAGCACTCCCTCAGTACTGACCTTCTGACAGTGCGGCACTCCATCAGTACTGACCCTCTGAAAGTGCGGCACTCCCTCAGTACTGACCCTCTGACAGTGCGGCACTCCCTCAGTACTGACCCTCTGACAGTGCAGCACTCCCTCAGTACTGACGCTCTGACAGTGCGGCACTCTCTCAGTACTGACTCTCTGACAGTGCGGCGCTCCCTCAGTACAGACCCACTGACAGTGCGGCGCTCCCTCAGTACTGACCCTCTGACAGTACAGCACTCCCTCAGTACTGACCCTCTGACAGTGCGTCACTCCCTCAGTACTGACCCTCTGACAGTGCAGCACTCCCTCAGTACTGACCCTCTGACAGTGCGTCACTCCCTCAGTACTGACCCTCTGACAGTGCAGCACTCCCTCAGTACTGACGCTCTGACAGTGCGGCACTCCCTCAGTACTGACTCTCTGAGAGTGCGGCGCTCCCTCAGTACTGACCCACTGACAATGCGGCGCTCCCTCAGTACTGACCCTCTAACAGTGCGGCGCTCCCTCAGTACTGACCCTCTGACAGTGCAGCACTCCTTCAGTACTGACCCTCTGACAGTGCGGCGCTCCCTCAGTACTGGCCCTCTGACAGTGCAGCGCTCCCTCAGTACTGACCCTCTGACAATGCAGCACTCCCTCAGTACTGACCCTCTGACAGTGCAGCACTCGCTCAGTACTGACCCTCTGACAGTGCGGCACTCCCTCAGTACTGACCCTCTGACAGTGCGGCGCTCCCTCAGTACTGACCCTCTGACAGTGCGGCGCTCCCTCAGTACTGACCCTCTGACAGTGCAGCGCTCCCTCAGTACTGACCCTCTGACAATGCAGCACTCCCTCAGTACTGACCCCCTGACAGTGCGGCACTCCCTCAGTACTGACCCTCTGACAGTGCAGCGCTCCCTCAGTACTGACTCTCTGACAGTGCGGCACTCCCTCAGCACTGACCCCCTGACAGTGCAGCACTCCCTCAGTACTGACCCTCTGACTGTGCAGCACTCGCTCAGTACTGACCCTCTGACAGTGCAGCACTCCCTCAGTACTGACCCTCTGACAGTGCAGCGCTCCCTCAGTACTGACCCTCTGACTGTGCAGCACTCCCTCAGTACTGACCCTCTGACAGTGCAGCACTCCCTCAGTACTGACCCCCTGACAGTGCAGCATTCCCTCAGTACTGACCCTCTGACAGTGCAGCACTCCCTCAGTACTGACCTCTGACAGTGCGTCGCTCCACAGTACTGACCCTCTGACAGTGCGGCACTCCCTCAGTACTGACCCTCTGACAGTGCGGCACTCCCTCAGTACTGTCCCTCTGACAGTGCGGCGCTCCCTCATTACTGACCCTCTGACAGTGTGGAACTCCCCAGTACTGTCCCTCTGACAGTGCAGCGTTCCCTCAGTACTGACCCTCTGACAGTGCGGCACTCCTCCAGTACTGACCCTCTGACAGTGCAGCACTCCCTCAGTACTGACCCTCTGACAGTGCGGCACTCCCTCAGTACTGACCCTCTGACAGTGCGGCACTCCCTCAGTACTGACCCTCTGACAGTGCGGCACTCCCTCAGTACTGAACCTCTGACAGTGCGACACTCCTCAGTAATGACTCTCAGACAGTGCGGCACTCCCTCAGTACTGACCCTCTGACAGTGCGGCACTCCCTCAGTACTGTCCCTCTGACAGTGCGGCGTTCCCTCAGTACTGTCCCTCTGACAGTGCAGCACTCCCTCAGTACTGACCCTCTGACAGTGCGGCACTCACTCAGTACTGACCCGCTGACAGTGCGGCGCTCCCTCAGTACTGACCCTCTGACAGTGCTGCACTCCCTCAGTACTGTCCCTCTGACAGTGCGGCGTTCCCTCAGTACTGACCCTCTGACAGTGTGGCACTCCCTCAGTACTGACCCTCTGACAGTGCAGCACTCCCTCAGTACTGACCCTCTGACAGTGCGGCGCTCCGTCAGTACTGACCCTCTGACAGTGCGGCGCTCCCTCAGTGCGGACCCTCTGACAGTGCGGCGCTCCCTCAGTACTGACCCTCTGACAGTGCGGCGCTCCCTCAGCACGGAACCTCTGACAGTGCAGCACTCGCTCAGTACTGACCCTCTGACAGTGCAGCACTCCCTCTGTACTGACCCTCTGACAGTGCGGCACTCCCTCAGTACGGACCCTCTGACAGTGCGGCACTCCCTCAGTACGGACCCTGTGACAGTGCGGCATTCCCTCAGTACTGACCCTCTGACAGTGCAGCACTCCCTCAGTACTGACCCTCTCACAGTGCAGCGCTCCCTCAGTACTGACCCTCTGACAGTGCGGCGCTCCCTCAGTACTGACCCTCTGACAGTGCAGCACTCGCTCAGTACTGACCCTCTGACAGTGCAGCACTCCCTCAGTACTGACCCTCTGACAGTGCGGCAAAACCTCAGTACGGACCCTCTGACAGTGCAGCACTCCCTCAGTACTGACCCTCTGACTGTGCAGCACTCCCTCAGTACTGACCCTCTGACAGTGCGGCGCTCCCTCAGTACTGACCCTCTGATTGTGCAGCACGCCCTCAGTACTGACCCTCTGACAGTGCGGCACACCCTCAGTACTGACCCTCTGTCAGTGCGGCGCTCCCTCAGTACTGACCCTCTGACAGTGCAGCACTCCCTCAGTACTGACCCTCTGACAGTGCGGCGCTCCCTCAGGACTGACCCTCTGACAGTGCGGCGCTCCCTCAGTACTGACCCTCTGACAGTGCGGCACTCCCTCAGTACTGACCCTCTGTCAGTGCGGTGCTCCCTCAGTACTGACCCTCTGACAGTGCGGCGCTCCCTCAGTACTGACACTCTGACAGTGCGGCGCTCCCTCAGTACTGACCCTCTGACAGGGCAGCACTCCCTCAGTACTGACACTCTGACAGTGCGGCGCTCCCTCAATACTGACCCTCTGTCAGTGCGGCGCTCCCACAGTACTAACCCTCTGACAGTGCGCCACTCGCTCAGCACTGACGCTCTGACAGTGCGGCACTCCCTCAGTACTGACTGTCTGACAGTGCAGCACTCCCTCAGTACTGACCCTCTGACAGTGCGGTGCTCCCTCAGTACTGACCCTCTGACAGTGCGGCGCTCCCTCAGTACTGACCCTCTGACAGTGCAGCACTCCTTCAGTACTGACCCTCTGACAGTGCGGCGCTCCCTCAGTACTGACCCTCTGACAGTGCATCGCTCCCTCAGTACTGACCCTCTGACAATGCAGCACTCCCTCAGTACTGACCCTCTGACAGTGCAGCACTCCCTCAGTACTGACCCTCTGACAGTGCAGCACTCGCTCAGTACTGACACTCTGACAGTGCGGCACTCCCTCAGTACTGACCCTCTGACAGTGCGGCGCTCCCTCAGTACTGACCCTCTGACAGTACGGTACTCCTTCAGTACTGACCCTCTGACAGTGCAGCGCTCCCTCAGTACTGACCCTCTGACAATGCAGCACTCCCTCAGTACTGACCCCCTGACAGTGCGGCACTCCCTCAGTACTGACCCTCTGACAGTGCAGCGCTCCCTCAGTACTGACTCTCTGACAGTGCGGCACTCCCTCAGTACTGACCCCCTGACAGTGCAGCACTCGCTCAGTACTGACCATCTGACTGTGCAGCACTCCCTCAGTACTGACCCTCTGACAGTGCCGCACTCCCTCAGTACTGACCCTCTGACAGTGCAGCGCTCCCTCAGTACTGACCCTCTGACAATGCAGCACTCCCTCAGTGCTGAACCTCTGTCAGTGCGGCGCTCCCTCAGTACTGACCCTCTGACAGTGCAGCACTCCCTCAGTACTGACCCTCTGACAGTGCGGCGCTCCTTCAGGGCTGACCCTCTGACAGTGCGGCGCTCCCTCAGTACTGACCCTCTGACAGTGCGGCACTCCCTCAGTACTGTCCCTCTGACAGTGCGGTGTTCCCTCAGTACTGTCCCTCTGAAAGTGCAGCACTCCCTCAGTACTGACCCTCTGACAGTGCGTCACTCACTCAGTACTGACCCGCTGACAGTGCGGCACTCCCTCAGTACTGACCCTCTGACAGTGCAGCACTCCCTCAGTACTGACCCTCTGACAGTGCGGCGCTCCGTCAGTACTGACCCTCTGACAGTGCGGCGCTCCCTCAGTGCGGACCCTCTGACAGTGCGGCGCTCCCTCAGTACTGACCCTCTGACAGTGCGGCGCTCCCTCAGCACGGAACCTCTGACAGTGCGGCGCTCCTTCAGTACTGACCCCCTGACAGTGCGGCACTCCCTCAGTACTGACACTCTGACAGTGCGGCGCTCCTTCAGTACTGACCCATTGACAGTGCAGCACTCCCTCAGTACTGACCCTCTGACAGTGCAGCACTCGCTCAGTACTGACCCTCTGACAGTGCAGCACTCCCTCAGTACTGACCCTCTGACAGTGCGGCGCTCCCTCAGGACTGACCCTCTGACAGTGCGGCGCTCCCTCAGTACTGACCCTCTGACAGTGCGGCACTCCCTCAGTACTGACCCTCTGTCAGTGCGGCGCTCCCTCAGTACTGACCCTCTGACAGTGCGGCGCTCCCTCAGTACTGACACTCTAACAGTGCGGCGCTCCCTCAGTACTGACCCTCTGACAGGGCAGCACTCCCTCAGTACTGACACTCTGACAGTGCGGCGCTCCCTCAATACTGACCCTCTGTCAGTGCGGCGCTCCCTCAGTACTGACCCTCTGACAGTGCGGCACTCGCTCAGCACTGACCCTCCGACAGTGCAGCACTCGCTCAGTACTGACCCTCTGACAGTGCAGCACTCCCTCGGTACTGACCCTCTGACAGTGCAGCACCCCCTCAGTACTGACCCTCTGACAGTGCGGCACTCCCTCAGCACTGACGCTCTGACAGTGCGGCGCCCCCTCAGTACTGACCCTCTGACAGTGCGGCACTCCTTCAGTACTGACCCTCTGACAGTCCGGCGCTCCCTCAGTACTGACCGTCTGACAGTGCGGCACTCCCTCAGTACTGACCCTCTGACAGTGCAGCACTCCCTCAGTACTGACCCTCTGACAGTGCAGCACTCGCTCAGTACTGACCATCTGACAGTGCAGCACTCCCTCAGTACTGACCCTCTGACAGTGCGGCACTCCCTCAGTACGGACCCACTGACAGTGCAGCACTCCCTCAGTACTGACCCTCTGAAAGTGTGGCACTCCCTCAGTACTGACCCTCTGACAGTGCAGCACTCCCTCAGTACTGAACCTCTGACAGTGCGGCACTCCATCAGTACTGACCCTCTGAAAGTGCGGCACTCCCTCAGTACTGACCCTCTGACAGTGCGACACTCCCTCAGTACTGACCCTCTGACAGTGCAGCATTCCCTCAGTACTGACCCACTGACAGTGCGGCGCTCCCTCAGTACTGACCCTCTGACAGTGCAGCACTCCCTCAGTACTGACCCTCTGACAGTGCGTCACTCCCTCAGTACTGACCCTCTGACAGTGCAGCACTCGCTCAGTACTGACCCTCTGACTGTGCAGCACTCCCTCAGTACTGACCCTCTGACAGTGCAGCACTCCCTCAGCACTGACCCTCTGACAGTGCGGCAGCCCCTCAGTACTGACCCTCTGACAGTGCAGCATTCCCTCAGTACTGACCCACTGACAGTGCGGCGCTCCCTCAGTACTGACCCTCTGACAGTGCAGCACTCCCTCAGTACTGACCCTCTGACAGTGCGTCACTCCCTCAGTACTGACCCTCTGACAGTGCAGCACTCGCTCAGTACTGACCCTCTGACTGTGCAGCACTCCCTCAGTACTGACCCTCTGACAGTGCAGCACTCCCTCAGCACTGACCCTCTGACAGTGCAGCACTCCCTCAGTACTGACCCTCTGACAGTGCGGCACTCCCTCAGTACTGACCCTCTGACAATGCAGCACTCCCTCAGTACTGACCCTATGACAGTGCAGCACTCCCTCAGTACTGACCCTCTGATAGTGCAGCACTCCCTCAGTACTGACCCTCTGTCAGTGTAGCACACCCTCAGTACTGACCTCTGACAGAGCGTCGCTCCACCGTACTGACCCTCAGACAGTGCGGCACTCCCTCAGTACTGACCCTCTGACAGTGTGGCACTCCCTCAGTACTGTCCCTCTGACAGTGCAGCGTTCCCTCAGTACTGACCCTCTGACAGTGCGGCACTCCTCCAGTACTGACCCTCTGACAGTGCAGCGCTCCCTCAGTACTGACCCTCTGACAGTGCGTCGCTCCCTCAGTACTGACTCTCTGACAGTGCAGCACTCCCTCAGTACTGACCCTCTGACAGTGCGGCACTCCCTCAGTACTGACCCTCTGACAGTGCGGCACTCCCTCAGTACTGACCCTCTGACAGTGCGGCACTCCCTCAGTACTGACCCTCTGACAGTGCGATACTCCTCAGTAATGACTCTCAGACAGTGCGGCACTCCCTCAGTACTGACCCTCTGACAGTGCGGCACTCCCTCAGTACTGTCCCTCTGACAGTGCGGTGTTCCCTCAGTACTGTCCCTCTGACAGTGCAGCACTCCCTCAGTACTGACCCTCTGACAGTGCGGCACTCACTCAGTACTGACCCGCTGACAGTGCGGCACTCCCTCAGTACTGACCCTCTGACAGTGCAGCACTCCCTCAGTACTGTCCGTCTGACAGTGCGGCGTTCCCTCAGTACTGACCCTCTGACAGTGCTGCACTCCCTCAGTACTGACCCTCTGACAGTGCAGCACTCCCTCAGTACTGACCCTCTGACAGTGCGGCGCTCCGTCAGTACTGACCCTCTGACAGTGCGGCGCTCCCTCAGTGCGGACCCTCTGACAGTGCGGCGCTCCCTCAGTACTGACCCTCTGACAGTGCGGCGCTCCCTCAGCACGGAACCTCTGACAGTGCGGCGCTCCATCAGTACTGACCCTCTGATAGTGCGGCGCTCCTTCAGTACTGACCCCCTGACAGTGCGGCACTCCCTCAGTACTGACACTCTGACAGTGCGGCGCTCCCTCAGTACTGACCCACTGACAGTGCAGCACTCCCTCAGTACTGACCCTCTGACAGTGCAGCACTCGCTCAGTACTGACCCTCTGACAGTGCAGCACTCCCTCTGTACTGACCCTCTGACAGTGCGGCACTCCCTCAGTACGGACCCTCTGACAGTGCGGCACTCCCTCAGTACGGACCCTGTGACAGTGCGGCATTCCCTCAGTACTGACCCTCTGACAGTGCAGCACTCCCTCAGTACTGACCCTCTCACAGTGCAGCGCTCTCTCAGTACTGACCCTCTGACAGTGCGGCGCTCCCTCAGTACTGACCCTCTGACAGTGCAGCACTCGCTCAATACTGACCCTCTGACAGTGCAGCACTCCCTCAGTACTGACCCTCTGACAGTGCGGCACTCCCTCAGTACGGACCCTCTGACAGTGCAGCACTCCCTCAGTACTGACCCTTTGACTGTGCAGCACTCCCTCAGTACTGACCCTCTGACAGTGCGGCGCTCCCTCAGTACTGACCCTCTGACAGTGCAGCACGCCCTCAGTACTGACCCTCTGACAGTGCGGCACTCCCTCAGTACTGACCCTCTGTCAGTGCGGCGCTCCCTCAGTACTGACCCTCTGACAGTGCAGCACTCCCTCAGTACTGACCCTCTGACAGTGCGGCGCTCCCTCAGGACTGATCCTCTGACAGTGCGGCGCTCCCTCAGTACTGACCCTCTGACAGTGCGGCACTCCCTCAGTACTGACCCTCTGTCAGTGCGGCGCTCCCTCAGTACTGACCCTCTGACAGTGCGGCGCTCCCTCAGTACTGACACTCTGACAGTTCGGCGCTCCCTCAGTACTGACCCTCTGACAGGGCAGCACTCCCTCAGTACTGACACTCTGACAGTGCGGCGCTCCCTCAATACTGACCCTCTGTCAGTGCGGCGCTCCCTCAGTACTGACCCCCTGACAGTGCGGCACTCGCTCAGCACTGACCCTCCGACATTGCAGCACTCGCTCAGTACTGACCCTCTGACAGTGCGGCGCTCCCTCAGTACTGACCCTCTGTCAGTGCAGCACTCCTTCAGTACTGACCCTCTGACAGTGCGGCGCTCCCTCAGTACTGACCCTCTGACAGTGCATCGCTCCCTCAGTACTGACCCTCTGACAATGCAGCACTCCCTCAGTACTGACCCTCTGACAGTGCAGCACTCCCTCAGTACTGACCCTCTGACAGTGCAGCACTCGCTCAGTACTGACCCTCTGACAGTGCGGCACTCCCTCAGTACTGACCCTCTGACAGTGCAGCATTCCCTCAGTACTGACGCTCTGACAGTGCGGCACTCCCTCAGTACTGACTCTCTGACAGTGCAGCACTCCCTCAGTACTGACCCTCTGACAGTGCGGCACTCCATCAGTACTGACCCTCTGAAAGTGCGGCACTCCCTCAGTACTGACCCTCTGACAGTGCGGCGCTCCCTCAGTACTGACCCTCTGACAGTGCAGCACTCCCTCAGTACTGACGCTCTGACAGTGCGGCACTCCCTCAGTACTGACTCTCTGAGAGTGCGGTGCTCCCTCAGTACTGACCCACTGACAGTGCGGCGCTCCCTCAGTACTGACCCTCTGACAGTGCGGCGCTCCCTCAGTACTGACCCTCTGACAGTGCAGCACTCCTTCAGTACTGACCCTCTGACAGTGCGGCGCTCCCTCAGTACTGACCCTCTGACAGTGCATCGCTCCCTCAGTACTGACCCTCTGACAATGCAGCACTCCCTCAGTACTGACCCTCTGACAGTGCAGCACTCCCTCAGTACTGACCCTCTGACAGTGCAGCACTCGCTCAGTACTGACCCTCTGACAGTGCGGCACTTCCTCAGTACTGACCCTCTGACAGTGCGGCGCTCCCTCAGTACTGACCCTCTGACAGTGCGGCACTCCCTCAGTACTGACCCTCTGACAGTGCAGCGCTCCCTCAGTACTGACCCTCTGACAATGCAGCACTCCCTCAGTACTGACCCCCTGACAGTGCGGCACTCCCTCAGTACTGACCCTCTGACAGTGCAGCGCTCCCTCAGTACTGACTCTCTGACAGTGCGGCACTCCCTCAGTACTGACCCCCTGACAGTGCAGCACTCGCTCAGTACTGACCATCTGACTGTGCAGCACTCCCTCAATACTGAGCCTCTGACAGTGCAGCACTCCCTCAGTACTGACCCTCTGACAGTGCAGCGCTCCCTCAGTACTGACCCTCTGACACTGCAGCACTCCCTCAGTACTGACCCTCTGACAGTGCAGCACTCCCTCAGTACTGACCCTCTGACAGTGCAGCACTCGCTCAGTACTGACCCTCTGACAGTGCAGCACTCCCTCAGTACTGACCCTCTGACAGTGCGTCGCTCCCTCAGTACTGACCCTCTGACAGTGCGGCACTCCCTCAGTACTGACCCTCTGACAGTGCGGCACTCCCTCCGTACTGACCCTCTGACAGTGCGGCACTCCCTCAGTACTGACCCTCTGACAGTGCGGCACTCCCTCATACTGACCCTCTGACAGTACGGCACTCCCTCAGTACTGAGCCTCTGACAATGCGGTGCTCCCTCAGTACTGACCCTCTGACAGTGCAGCACACCCTCAGTACTGACCTCTGACAGTGCGTCGCTCCCACAGTACTGACCCTCTGACAGTGCGGCACTCCCTCAGTACTGACCCTCTGACAGTGCGGCACTCACTCAGTACTGACCCCCTGACAGTGCGGCGCTCCCTCAGTACTGACCCTCTGACAGTGCGGCACTCCCTCAGTACTGTCCCTCGGAGAGTGCGGCGTTCCCTCATTACTGACCCTCTGACAGTGTGGCACTCCCTCAGTACTGTCCCTCTGACAGTGCAGCGTTCCCTCAGTACTGACCCTCTGACATTGCGGCACTCCTAGGGTACTGACCCTCTGACAGTGCAGCGCTCCCTCTGTACTGACCCTCTGACAGTGCGGCACTCCCTCAGTACTGACCCTCTGACAGTGCGGCACTCCTCAGTAATGACTCTCAGACAGTGCGGCGCTCCCTCAGTACTGACCCTCTGACAGTGCGGCACTCCCTCAGTACTGTCCCTCTGACAGTGCGGTGTTCCCTCAGTACTGACCCTCTGACAGTGCAGCACTCCCTCAGTACTGACCCTCTGACTGTGCAGCACTCCCTCAGTACTGACCCTCTGACAGTGCGGCGCTCCCTCAGTACTGACCCTCTGACAGTGCAGCACGCCCTCAGTACTGACCCTCTGACAGTGCGGCACTCCCTCAGTTCTGACCCTCTGTCAGTGCGGCGCTCCCTCAGTAATGACCCTCTGACAGTGCAGCACTCCCTCAGTACTGACCCTCTGACAGTGCGGCGCTCCCTCAGGACTGACCCTCTGACAGTGCGGCGCTCCCTCAGTACTGACCCTCTGACAGTGCGGCACTCACTCAGCACTGAGCCTCCGACAGTGCAGCACTCGCTCAGTACTGACCCTCTGACAGTGCAGCACTCCCTCAGTACTGACCCTCTGTCAGTGCAGCACTCCCTCAGTACTGACCCTCTGACAGTGCAGCACTCCCTCAGTACTGACCCTCTGACAGTGCAGCACTCCCTCAGTACTGACGCTCTGACAGTGCGGCACTCCCTCAGTACTGACTCTCTGACAGTGCAGCACTCCCTCAGTACTGACCCTCTGACAGTGCGGCACTCCATCAGTACTGACCCTCTGAAAGTGCGGCACTCCCTCAGTACTCACTCTCTGACAGTGCGGCGCTCCCTCAGTACTGCCCATTGACAGTGCGGCGCTCCCTCAGTACTGACCCTCTGACAGTGCAGCACTCCCTCAGTACTGACCCTCTGACAGTGCGGCGCTCCCTCAGTACTGACCCTCTGACAGTGCAGCACTCCTTCAGTACTGACCCTCTGACAGTGCGGCGCTCCCTCAGTACTGACCCTCTGACAGTGCATCGCTCCCTCAGTACTGACCCTCTGACAATGCAGCACTCCCTCAGTACTGACCCTCTGACAGTGCAGCACTCCCTCAGTACTGACCCTCTGACAGTGCAGCACTCGCTCAGTTCTGACCCTCTGACAGTGCGGCACTCCCTCAGTACTGACCCTCTGACAGTGCGGCGCTCCCTCAGTACTGACCCTCTGACAGTGCGGCACTCCCTCAGTACTGACCCTCTGACAGTGCAGCGCTCCCTCAGTACTGACCCTCTGACAATGCAGCACTCCCTCAGTACTGACCCCCTGACAGTGCGGCACTCCCTCAGTACTGACCCTCTGACAGTGCAGCGCTCCCTCAGTACTGACTCTCTGACAGTGCGGCACTCCCTCAGTACTGACCCCCTGACAGTGCAGCACTCGCTCAGTACTGACCATCTGACTGTGCAGCACTCCCTCAGTACTGACCATCTGACTGTGCAGCACTCCCTCAGTACTGACCCTCTGACAGTGCAGCACTCCCTCAGTACTGACCCTCTGACAGTGCAGCGCTCCCTCAGTACTGACCCTCTGACAATGCAGCACTCCCTCAGTACTGACCCTCTGACAGTGCAGCACTCCCTCAGTACTGACCCTCTGACACTGCAGCACTCCCTCAGTACTGACCCTCTGACAGTGCAGCACTCCCTCAGTACTGACCCTCTGACAGTGCGTCGCTCCCTCAGTACTGACCCTCTGACAGTGCGGCACTCCCTCAGTACTGACCCTCTGACAGTGCGGCACTCCCTCCGTACTGACCCTCTGACAGTGCGGCACTCCCTCAGTACTGACCCTCTGACAGTGCGGCACTCCCTCAGTACTGACCCTCTGACAGTACGGCACTCCCTCAGTACTGAGCCTCTGACAATGCGGTGCTCCCTCAGTACTGACCCTCTGACAGTGTGGCACTCCCTCAGTACTGACACTCTGACAGCGCAGCGCTCCCTCAGTACTGACCCTCTGACAGTGCAGCACTCCCTCTGTACTGACCCTCTGACAGTGCGGCACTCACTCAGTACTGACCCCCTGACAGTGCGGCGCTCCCTCAGTACTGACCCTCTGACAGTGCGGCACTCCCTCAGTACTGTCCCTCGGACAGTGCGGCGCTCCCTCATTACTGACCCTCTGACAGTGTGGCACTCCCTCAGTACTGTCCCTCTGACAGTCCAGCGTTCCCTCAGTACTGACCCTCTGACAGTGCGGCACTCCTAGGGTACTGACCCTCTGACAGTGCAGCGCTCCCTCAGTACTGACCCTCTGACAGTGCGGCACTCCCTCAGTACTGACCCTCTGACAGTGCGGCACTCCTCAGTAATGACTCTCAGACAGTGCGGCACTCCCTCAGTACTGACCCACTGACAGTGCGGCACTCCCTCAGTACTGTCCCTCTGACAGTGCGGTGTTCCCTCAGTACTGACCCTCTGACAGTGCAGCACTCCCTCAGTACTGACCCTTAGACAGTGCGGCACTCACTCAGTACTGACCCGCTGACAGTGCGGCACTCCCTCAGTACTGACCCTCTGACAGTGCTGCGCTCCCTCAGTACTGACCCTATGACAGTGCGGCGTTCCCTCAGTACTGACCCTCTGACAGTGCGGCGCTCCCTCAGCACGGAACCTCTGACAGTGCGGCGCTCCATCAGTACTGACCCTCTGATAGTGCGGCGCTCCTTCAGTACTGACCCTCTGACAGTGCGGCACTCCCTCAGTACTGACCCTCTGACAGTGCAGCACTCCCTCAGTACTGACACTCTGACAGTGCGGCGCTCCTTCAGTACTCACCCCCTGACAGTGTGGCACTCCCTCAGTACTGACTCTCTGACAGTGCGGCACTCCCTCAGTACTGACCCTCTGACAGTGCGGCACTCCCTCAGTACTGAACCTCTGACAGTGCGACACTCCTCAGTAATGACTCTCAGACAGTGCGGCACTCCCTCAGTACTGACCCTCTGACAGTGCAGCGCTCCCTCAGTACTGACCCTCTGACAATGCAGCACTCCCTCAGTACTGACCCCCTGACAGTGCGGCACTCCCTCAGTACTGACCCTCTGACAGTGCAGCGCTCCCTCAGTACTGACTCTCTGACAGTGCGGCACTCCCTCAGTACTGACCCCCTGACAGTGCAGCACTCGCTCAGTACTGACCATCTGACTGTGCAGCACTCCCTCAGTACTGACCCTCTGACAGTGCAGCACTCCCTCAGTACTGACCCTCTGACAGTGCAGCGCTCCCTCAGTACTGACCCTCTGACAATGCAGCACTCCCTCAGTACTGACCCTCTGACAGTGCAGCACTCCCTCAGTACTGGCCCTCTGACACTGCAGCACTCCCTCAGTACTGACCCTCTGACAGTGCAGCACTCCCTCAGTACTGACCCTCTGACAGTGCGTCGCTCCCTCAGTACTGACCCTCTGACAGTGCGGCACTCCCTCAGTACTGACCCTCTGACAGTGCGGCACTCCCTCAGTACTGACCCTCTGACAGTGCGGCACTCCCTCAGTACTGACCATCTGACAGTGCGGCACTCCCTCCGTACTGACCCTCTGACAGTGCGGCACTCCCTCAGTACTGACCCTCTGACAGTGCGGCACTCCCTCAGTACTGACCCTCTGACAGTACGGCACTCCCTCAGTACTGAGCCTCTGACAATGCGGTGCTCCCTCAGTACTGACCCTCTGACAGTGTGGCACTCCCTCAGTACTGACACTCTGACAGCGCAGCGCTCCCTCAGTACTGACCCTCTGACAGTGCAGCACACCCTCAGTACTGACCTCTGACAGTGCGTCGCTCCCACAGTACTGACCCTCTGACAGTGCGGCACTCCCTCTGTACTGACCCTCTGACAGTGCGGCACTCACTCAGTACTGACCCCCTGACAGTGCGGCGCTCCCTCAGTACTGACCCTCTGACAGTGCGGCACTCCCTCAGTACTGTCCCTCGGACAGTGCGGCGCTCCCTCATTACTGACCCTCTGACAGTGTGGCACTCCCTCAGTACTGTCCCTCTGACAGTCCAGCGTTCCCTCAGTACTGACCCTCTGACAGTGCGGCACTCCTAGGGTACTGACCCTCTGACAGTGCAGCGCTCCCTCAGTACTGACCCTCTGACAGTGCGGCACTCCCTCAGTACTGACCCTCTGACAGTGCGGCACTCCTCAGTAATGACTCTCAGACAGTGCGGCACTCCCTCAGTACTGACCCACTGACAGTGCGGCACTCCCTCAGTACTGTCCCTCTGACAGTGCGGTGTTCCCTCAGTACTGACCCTCTGACAGTGCAGCACTCCCTCAGTACTGACCCTTTGACAGTGCGGCACTCACTCAGTACTGACCCGCTGACAGTGCGGCACTCCCTCAGTACTGACCCTCTGACAGTGCTGCGCTCCCTCAGTACTGACCCTATGACAGTGCGGCGTTCCCTCAGTACTGACCCTCTGACAGTGCGGCGCTCCCTCAGCACGGAACCTCTGACAGTGCGGCGCTCCATCAGTACTGACCCTCTGACAGTGCGGCGCTCCTTCAGTACTGACCCTCTGACAGTGCGGCACTCCCTCAGTACTGACCCTCTGACAGTGCAGCACTCCCTCAGTACTGACACTCTGACAGTGCGGCGCTCCTTCAGTACTGACCCCCTGACAGTGTGGCACTCCCTCAGTACTGACTCTCTGACAGTGCTGCGCTCCCTCAGTACTGACCCTCTGACACTGCTGCACTCCCTCAGTACTGACCCTCTGACAGTGCAGCACTCCCTCAGTACTGTCCCTCTGACAGTGCGGCGTTCCCTCAGTACTGACCCTCTGACAGTGCTGCACTCCCTCAGTACTGACCCTCTGACAGTGCAGCACTCCCTCAGTACTGACCCTCTGACAGTGCGGCGCTCCGTCAGTACTGACCCTCTGACAGTGCGGCGCTCCCTCAGTGCGGACCCTCTAACAGTGCGGCGCTCCCTCAGTACTGACCCTCTGACAGTGCGGCGCTCCCTCAGCACGGAACCTCTGACAGTGCGGCGCTCCATCAGTACTGACCCTCTGATAGTGCGGCGCTCCTTCAGTCCTGACCCCCTGACAGTGCGTCGCTCCCTCAGTACTGACCCTCTGACAGTGCAGCACTCGCTCAGTACTGACCCTCTGACAGTGCAGCACTCCCTCAGTACTGACCCTCTGACAGTGCGGCACTCCCTCAGTACGGACCCTCTGACAGTGCGGCACTCCCTCAGTACGGACCCTGTGACAGTGCGGCACTCCCTCAGTACTGACCCTCTGACAGTGCAGCACTCCCTCAGTACTGACCCTCTCACAGTGCAGCGCTCCCTCAGTACTGACCCTCTGACAGTGCAGCACTCGCTCAGTACTGATCCTCTGACAGTGCAGCACTCCCTCAGTACTGACCCTCTGACAGTGCGGCACTCCCTCAGTACTGAGCCTCTGACAATGCGGTGCTCCCTCAGTACTGACCCTCTGACAGTGTGGCACTCCCTCAGTACTGACACTCTGACAGTGCAGCGCTCCCTCAGTACTGACCCTCTGACAGTGCAGCACACCCTCAGTACTGACCCTCTGACAGTGCGGCACTCCCTCAGTACTGACCCTCTGACAGTGCGGCACTCACTCAGTACTGACCCCCTGACAGTGCGGCGCTCCCTCAGTACTGACCCTCTGACAGTGCGGCACTCCCTCAGTACTGTCCCTCGGACAGTGCGGCGCTCCCTCATTACTGGCCCTCTGACAGTGTGGCACTCCCTCAGTACTGTCCCTCTGACAGTGCAGCGTTCCCTCAGTACTGACCCTCTGACAGTGCGGCACTCCTAGGGTACTGACCCTCTGACAGTGCAGCGCTCCCTCAGTACTGACCCTCTGACAGTGCGGCACTCCCTCAGTACTGACCCTCTGACAGTGCGGCGCTCCTCAGTAATGACTCTCAGACAGTGCGGCACTCCCTCAGTACTGACCCACTGACAGTGCGGCACTCACTCAGTACTGTCCCTCTGACAGTGCGGTGTTCCCTCAGTACTGACCCTCTGACAGTGCAGCACTCCCTCAGTACTGACCCTCTGACAGTGCGGCACTCACTCAGTACTGACCCTCTGACAGTGCGGCACTCCTAGGGTACTGACCCTCTGACAGTGCAGCGCTCCCTCAGTACTGACCCTCTGACAGTGCGGCACTCCCTCAGTACTGACCCTCTGACAGTGCGGCACTCCTCAGTAATGACTCTCAGACAGTGCGGCACTCCCTCAGTACTGACCCACTGACAGTGCGGCACTCCCTCAGTACTGTTCCTCTGACAGTGCGGTGTTCCCTCAGTACTGACCCTCTGACAGTGCAGCACTCCCTCAGTACTGACCCTCTGACAGTGCGGCACTCACTCAGTACTGACCCGCTGACAGTGCGCCACTCCCTCAGTACTGACCCTCTGACCGTGCAGCACTCCCTCAGTACTGACCCTCTGACAGTTCGGCACTCCCTCAGTACTGACCCTCTGACAGTGCAGCACTCCCTCAGTACTGACCCTCTGACAGTGCAGCACTCCCTCAGTACTGACCCTCTGACAGTGCAGCACTCCCTCAGTACTGACCCTCTGACAGTGCGGCACTCCCTCAGTACTGACCCTCTGACAGTGCTGCACTCCCTCAGTACTGTCCCTCTGACAGTGCGGCACTACCTCAGTTCTGACCCTCTGACAGTGCAGCACTCCCTCAGTACTGATCCTCTGACAGTGCGGCGCTCCGTCAGTTCTGACCCTCTGACAGTGCGGCGCTCCCTCAGTGCGGACCCTCTGACAGTGCGGCGCTCCCTCAGTACTGACCCTCTGACAGTGCGGCGCTCCCTCAGCACGGAACCTTTGACAGTGCGGCGCTCCCTCAGTGCGGACCCTCTGACAGTGCGGCGCTCCCTCAGTACTGACCCTCTGACAGTGCGGCGCTCCGTCAGTACTGACTCTCTGACAGTGCAGCACTCCCTCAGTACTGACCCTCTGACAGTGCGGCGCTCCGTCAGTACTGACTCTCTGACAGTGCAGCACTCCCTCAGTACTGACCCTCTGACAGTGCAGCACTCCCTCAGTACTGACCATCTGACAGTGCGGTGTTCCCTCAGTACTGACCCTCTGACAGTGCGGCGCTCCCTCAGTGCTGACCCTCTGACAGTGCGGCGCTCCTTCAGTGCGGACCCTCTGACAGTGCGGCGCTCCCTCAGTACTGACCCTCTGACAGTGCGGCGCTCCGTCAGTACTGACCCTCTGACAGTGCGGCGCTCCCTCTGTGCGGACCCTCTGACAGTGCGGCGCTCCCTCAGTACTGACCCTCTGACAGTGCAGCACTCGCTCAGTACTGACCCTCTGACAGTGCAGCACTCCCTCAGTACTGACCCTCTGACAGTGCAGCACTCGCTCAGTACTGACCCTCTGACAGTGCAGCACTCCCTCAGTACTGACCCTCTGACAGTGCGTCACTCCCTCAGTACGGACCCTCTGACAGTACGGCACTCCCTCAGTACGGACCCTGTGACAGTGCGGCACTCCCTCAGTACTGACCCTCTGACAGTGCAGCACTCCCTCAGTACTGACCCTCTCACAGTGCAGCGCTCCCTCAGTACTGACCCTCTGACAGTGCGGCGCTCCCTCAGTACTGACCCTCTGACAGTGCAGCACTCGCTCAGTACTGATCCTCTGACAGTGCAGCACTCCCTCAGTACTGACCCTCTGACAGTGCGGCACTCCCTCAGTACTGACCCTCTGACAGTACGGCACTCCCTCAGTACTGAGCCTCTGACAATGCGGTGCTCCCTCAGTACTGACCCTCTGACAGTGTGGCACTCCCTCAGTACTGACACTCTGACAGTGCAGCGCTCCCTCAGTACTGACCCTCTGACAGTGCAGCACACCCTCAGTACTGACCTCTGACAGTGCGTCGCTCCCACAGTACTGACCCTCTGACAGTGCGGCACTCCCTCAGTACTAACCCTCTGACAGTGCGGCACTCACTCAGTACTGACCCCCTGACAGTGCGGCGCTCCCTCAGTACTGACCCTCTGACAGTGCGGCACTCCCTCAGTACTGACCCTCTGACAGTGCGGCACTCCTCAGTAATGACTCTCAGACAGTGCGGCACTCCCTCAGTACTGGCCCACTGACAGTGCGGCACTCCCTCAGTCCTGTCCCTCTGACAGTGCGGTGTTCCCTCAGTACTGACCCTCTGACAGTGCAGCACTCCCTCAGTACTGACCCTCTGACAGTGCAGCACTCCCTCAGTACTGACCCTCTGACAGTGCGGCACTCACTCAATACTGACCCGCTGACAATGCGGCACTCCCTCAGTACTGACCCTCTGACAGTGCGGCGCTCCGTCAGTACTGACCCCCTGACAGTGCGGCACTCCGTCAGTACTGACCCTCTGACAGTGCTGCACTCCCTCAGTACTGTCCCTCTGACAGTGCGGCGTTCCCTCAGTACTGACCCTCTGACAGTGCTGCACTCCCTCAGTACTGACCCTCTGACAGTGCAGCACTCCCTCAGTACTGACCCTCTGACAGTGCGGCACTCCCTCAGTACTGACCCTCTGACAGTGCGGCGCTCCGTCAGTACTGACCCCCTGACAATGCGGCACTCCATCAGTACTGACCCTCTGATAGTGCGGCGCTCCTTCAGTCCTGACCCCCTGACAGTGCGTCGCTCCCTCAGTACTGACCCTCTGACAGTGCAGCACTCCCTCAGTACTGACCCTCTGACAGTTCGGCGCTCCCTCAGTACTGACCGTCTGACAATGCAGCACTCCCTCAGTACTGACCCTCTGACAGTGCGGCGCTCCCTCAGTACTGACCCTCTGACAGTGCGGCACTCCCTCAGTACGGACCCTCTGACAGTGCGGCACTCCCTCAGTACGGACCCTGTGACAGTGCGACACTCCCTCAGTACTGACCCTCTGACAGTGCAGCACTCCCTCAGTACTGACCCTCTCACAGTGCAGCGCTCCCTCAGTACTGACCCTCTGACAGTGCGACGCTCCCTCAGTACTGACCCTCTGACAGTGCAGCACTCGCTCAGTACTGATCCTCTGACAGTGCAGCACTCCCTCAGTACTGACCCTCTGACAGTGCGGCACTCCTAGGGTACTGACCCTCTGACAGTGCAGCGCTCCCTCAGTACTGACCCTCTGACAGTGCGGCACTCCCTCAGTACTGACCCACTGACAGTGCGGCACTCCCTCAGTACTGTCCCTCTGACAGTGCGGTGTTCCCTCAGTACTGACCCTCTGACAGTGCAGCACTCCCTCAGTACTGACCCTCTGACAGTGCGGCACTCACTCAGTACTGACCCGCTGACAGTGCGGCACTCCCTCAGTACTGACCCTCTGACAGTGCTGCACTCCCTCAGTACTGTCCCTCTGACAGTGCGGCGCTCCGTCAGTACTGACCCTCTGACAGTGCGGCGCTCCCTCAGTGCGCACCCTCTGACAGTGCGGCGCTCCCTCAGTACTGACCCTCTGACAGTGCGGCACTCCCTCAGCACTGACCCTCTGACAGTACGGCACTACATCAGTACTGACCCTCTGATAGTGCAGCGCTCCTTCAGTACTGACCCCCTGACAGTGCGGCACTCCCTCAGTACTGACACTCTGACAGTGCGGCACTCACGCAGTACTCACCCCCTGACAGTGCGGCGCTCCCTCAGTACTGACCCTCTGACAGTGCAGCACTCCCTCAGTACTGACCCTCTGACAGTGCAGCACTCCCTCAGTACTGACCCTCTGACAGTGCAGCACTCCCTCAGTACTGACACTCTGACAGTGCGGCACTCACGCAGTACTCACCCCCTGACAGTGCGGCGCTCCCTCAGTACTGACCCTCTGACAGTGCAGCACTCCCTCAGTACTCACCCGCTGACAGTGCGGCACTCCCTCAGTACTGTCCCTCGGACAGTGCAGCGCTCCCTCATTACTGACCCTCTGACAGTGCGGCACTCCCTCAGTACTGTCCCTCTGACAGTGCAGCGTTCCCTCAGTACTGACCCTCTGACAGTGCGGCACTCCTAGGGTACTGACCCTCTGACAGTGCAGCGCTCCCTCAGTACTGACCCTCTGACAGTGCGGCACTCCCTCAGTACTGACCCTCTGACAGTGCGGCACTCCTCAGTAATGACTCTCAGACAGTGCGGCACTCCCTCAGTACTGACCCACTGACAGTGCGGCACTCCCTCAGTACTGTCCCTCTGACAGTGCGGTGTTCCCTCAGTACTGACCCTCTGACAGTGCAGCACTCCCTCAGTACTGACCCTCTGACAGTGCAGCACTCCCTCAGTACTGACCCTCTGACAGTGCGGCACTCACTCAGTACTGACCCGCTGACAGTGCGGCACTCCCTCAGTACTGACCCTCTGACAGTGCTGCACTCCCTCAGTACTGTCCGCCTGACAGTGCGGCGCTCCCTCAGTACAGACCCTCTGACAGTGCGGCCCTCCCTCAGTACTGACCCTCTGACAGTGTGGCGTTCCCTCAGTACTGACCCTCTGACAGTGTGGCACTCCCTCAGTACTGACCCTCTGACAGTGCGGCACTCCCTCAGTACTGACCCTCTGACAGTGCGGCGCTCCGTCAGTACTGACCACCTGACAGTGCGGCACTCCCTCAGTACTGACATCTGACAGTGCGGCGCTCCCTCAGTACTGACTCTCTGACAGTGCTGCACTCCCTCAGTACTGTCCCTCTGACAGTGCGGCGTTCCCTCAGTACTGACCCTCTGACAGTGCTGCACTCCCTCAGTACTGACCCTCTGACAGTGCGGCGCTCCGTCAGTACTGACCCTCTGACAGTGCGGCGCTCCCTCAGTGCGGACCCTCTGACAGTGCGGCGCTCCCTCAGTACTGACCCTCTGACAGTGCGGCACTCCCTCAGTACTGACCCTCTGATAGTGCGGCGCTCCTTCAGTCCTGACCCCCTGACAGTGCGTCGCTCCCTCAGTACTGACCCTCTGACAGTGCGGCACTCCCTCAGTACTGACCCAATGACAGTGCGGCACTCCCTCAGTACTGACCCTCTGATAGTGCGGCGCTCCTTCAGTCCTGACCCCCTGACAGTGCGTCGCTCCCTCAGTACTGACCCTCTGACAGTGCAGCACTCCCTCAGTACTGACCCTCTGACAGTGCGGCGCTCCCTCAGTACTGACCCTCTGACAGTGCAGCACTCCCTCAGTACTGACACTCTGACAGTGCGGCGCTCCCTCAGTACTGACCCTCTGACAGTGCAGCACTCGCTCAGTACTGACCCTCTGACAGTGCAGCACTCCCTCAGTACTGACCCTCTGACAGTGCGGCACTCCCTCAGTACGGACCCTCTGACAGTGCGGCACTCCCTCAGTTCGGACCCTGTGACAGTGCGGCACTCCCTCAGTACTGACCCTCTGACAGTGCAGCACTCCCTCAGTACTGACCCTCTCACAGTGCAGCGCTCCCTCAGTACTGACCCTCTGACAGTGCGACGCTCCCTCAGTACTGACCCTCTGACAGTGCAGCACTCGCTCAGTACTGATCCTCTGACAGTGCAGCACTCCCTCAGTACTCACCCTCTGACAGTGCGGCACTCCCTCAGTACGGACCCTCTGACAGTGCAGCACTCCCTCAGTACTGACCCTCTGACTGTGCAGCGCTCCCTCAGTACTGACCCTCTGACAGTGCAGAACTCCCTCAGTACTGACCCTCTGACAGTGCAGCACTCCCTCAGTACTGACCCTCTGACAGTGCGGCGCTCCCTCAGTACTGACCCTCTGACAGTGCAGCACGCCCTCAGTACTGACCCTCTGACAGTGCGGCACTCCCTCAGTACTGACCCTCTGTCAGTGCGGCGCTCCCTCAGTACTGACCCTCTGACAGTGCAGCACTCCCTCAGTACTGACCCTCTGACAGTGCGGCGCTCCCTCAGGACTGACCCTCTGACAGTACGGCACTCCCTCAGTACTGACCCTCTGACAGTGCAGCAGTCCCTCAGTACTGACCCTCTGACAGTGCGGCTCTCCCTCAGTACCGACCCTCTGACAGTGCGGCGCTCCCTCAGGACTGACCCTCTGACAGTGCGGCGCTCCCTCAGTACTGACCCTCTGACAGTGCGGCACTCCCTCAGTACTGACCCTCTGTCAGTGCGGCGCTCCCTCAGTACTGACCCTCTGACAGGGCAGCACTCCCTCAGTACTGACCTTCTGTCAGTGCGGCGCTCCCTCAGTACTGACCCTCTGACAGTGCGGCGCTCGCTCAGCACTGTCCCTCCGACAGTGCAGCACTCGCTCAGTACTGACCCTCTGACAGTGCAGCACTCCCTCAGTACTGACCCTCTGTCAGTGCAGCACTCCCTCAGTACTGACCCTCTGACAGTGCAGCACTCCCTCAGTACTGACCCTCTGACAGTGCGGCACTACCTCAGTACTGACGCTCTGACAGTGCGGCTCTCCCTCAGTACCGACCCTCTGACAGTGCGGCGCTCCCTCAGGACTGACCCTCTGACAGTGCGGCGCCCCCTCAGTACTGACCCTCTGACAGTGCGGCACTCCCTCAGTACTGACCCTCTGACAGTGCGGCGCTCCCTCAGTCCTGACCCTCTGACAGTGCGGCACTCCCTCAGTACTGACGCTCTGACAGTGCAGCACTCCCTCAGTACTGACCCTCTGACAGTGCGGCGCTCCCTCAGTACTGACCCTCTGACAGTGCGGCACTCCCTCAGTACTGACCCTCTGACAGTGCGTCGCTCCCTCAGTACTGACCCTCTGACAGTGCAGCACGCCCTCAGTACTGACCCTCTGACAGTGCGGCACTCCCTCAGTACTGACCCTCTGTCAGTGCGGCGCTCCCTCAGTACTGACCCTCTGACAGTGCAGCACTCCCTCAGTACTGACCCTCTGACAGTGCGGCGCTCCCTCAGGACTGACCCTCTGACAGTACGGCACTCCCTCAGTACTGACCCTCTGACAGTGCAGCAGTCCCTCAGTACTGACCCTCTGACAGTGCGGCTCTCCCTCAGTACCGACCCTCTGACAGTGCGGCGCTCCCTCAGGACTGACCCTCTGACAGTGCGGCGCTCCCTCAGTACTGACCCTCTGACAGTGCGGCACTCCCTCAGTACTGACCCTCTGTCAGTGCGGCGCTCCCTCAGTACTGACCCTCTGACAGGGCAGCACTACCTCAGTACTGACCTTCTGTCAGTGCGGCGCTCCCTCAGTACTGACCCTCTGACAGTGCGGCGCTCGCTCAGCACTGTCCCTCCGACAGTGCAGCACTCGCTCAGTACTGACCCTCTGACAGTGCAGCACTCCCTCAGTACTGACCCTCTGTCAGTGCAGCACTCCCTCAGTACTGACCCTCTGACAGTGCAGCACTCCCTCAGTACTGACCCTCTGACAGTGCGGCACTACCTCAGTACTGACGCTCTGACAGTGCGGCTCTCCCTCAGTACCGACCCTCTGGCAGTGCGGCGCTCCCTCAGGACTGACCCTCTGACAGTGCGGCGCCCCCTCAGTACTGACCCTCTGACAGTGCGGCACTCCCTCAGTACTGACCCTCTGACAGTGCGGCGCTCCCTCAGTCCTGACCCTCTGACAGTGCGGCACTCCCTCAGTACTGACGCTCTGACAGTGCAGCACTCCCTCAGTACTGACCCTCTGACAGTGCGGCGCTCCCTCAGTACTGACCCTCTGACAGTGCGGCACTCCCTCAGTACTGACCCTCTGACAGTGCGGCGCTCCCTCAGTACTGACCCTCTGACAGTGCGGCAATCCCTCAGTACTGACCCTCTGACAGTGCAGCACACCCTCAGTACTGACCCTCTGACAGTGCGGCTCTCCCTCAGTACTGACCGTCTGACAGTGCGGCACTCCCTCAGTACTGACCCTCTGACAGTGCAGCACTCCCTCAGTACTGACCCTCTGACAGTGCAGCACTCGCTCAGTACTGACCCTCTAACAGTGCAGCACTCCCTCAGTACTGACCCTCTGACAGTGCGGCACTCCCTCAGTACGGACCCTCTGACAGTGCAGCACTCCCTCAGTACTGACCCTCTGAAAGTGCGGCACTCCCTCAGTACTCACCCTCTGACAGTGCAGCACTCCCTCAGTACTGACCCTCTGACAGTGCGGCACTCCATCAGTACTGACCCTCTGAAAGTGCGGCACTCCCTCAGTACTGACCCTCTGACAGTGTGGCGTTCCCTCAGTACTGACCCTCTGACAGTGCGGCGCTCCCTCAGTGCGGACCCTCTGACAGTGCGGCGCTCCCTCAGTGCGGACCCTCTGACAGTGCAGCACTCCCTCAGTACTGACCCTCTGACAGTGCGGCGCTCCGTCAGTACTGACTCTCTGACAGTGCAGCACTCCCTCAGTACTGACCCTCTGACAGTGCAGCACTCCCTCAGTACTGACCCTCTGACAGTGCGGTGTTCCCTCAGTACTGACCCTCTGACAGTGCGGCGCTCCCTCAGTGCTGACCCTCTGACAGTGCGGCGCTCCTTCAGTGCGGACCCTCTGACAGTGCGGCGCTCCCTCAGTACTGACCCTCTGACAGTGCGGTGCTCCGTCAGTACTGACCCTCTGACAGTGCGGCGCTCCCTCAGTGCGGACCCTCTGACAGTGCGGCGCTCCCTCAGTACTGACCCTCTGACAGTGCGGCGCTCACTCAGTACTGACCCTCTGACAGTGCGGCGCTCCCTCAGCACGGAACCTCTGACAGTGCGGCGCTCCATCAGTACTGACCCTCTGATAGTGCGGCGCTCCTTCAGTCCTGACCCCCTGAAAGTGCGTCGCTCCCTCAGTACTGACCCTCTGACAGTGCAGCACTCCCTCAGTACTGACCCTCTGACAGTGCAGCACTCGCTCAGTACTGACCCTCTGACAGTGCAGCACTCCCTCAGTACTGACCCTCTGACAGTGCGGCACTCCCTCAGTACGGACCCTCTGACAGTGCGGCACTCCCTCAGTACGGACCCTGTGACAGTACGGCACTCCCTCAGTACTGACCCTCTGACAGTGCAGCACTCCCTCAGTACTGACCCTCTCACAGTGCAGCGCTCCCTCAGCACTGACCCTCTGACAGTGCGGCGCTCCCTCAGTACTGACCCTCTGACAGTGCAGCACTCGCTCAGTACTGATCCTCTGACAGTGCAGCACTCCCTCAGTACTGACCCTCTGACAGTGCGGCACTCCCTCAGTACTGACCCTCTGACAGTACGGCACTCCCTCAGTACTGAGCCTCTGACAATGCGGTGCTCCCTCAGTACTGACCCTCTGACAGTGTGGCACTCCCTCAGTACTGACACTCTGACAGTGCAGCGCTCCCTCAGTACTGACCCTCTGACAGTGCAGCACACCCTCAGTACTGACCTCTGACAGTGCGTCGCTCCCACAGTACTGACCCTCTGACAGTGCGGCACTCCCTCAGTACTAACCCTCTGACAGTGCGGCACTCACTCAGTACTGACCCCCTGACAGTGCGGCGCTCCCTCAGTACTGACCCTCTGACAGTGCGGCACTCCCTCAGTACTGTCCCTCGGACAGTGCAGCGCTCCCTCATTACTGACCCTCTGACAGTGTGGCACTCCCTCAGTACTGTCCCTCTGACAGTGCAGCGTTCCCTCAGTACTGACCCTCTGACAGTGCGGCACTCCTAGGGTACTGACCCTCTGACAGTGCAGCGCTCCCTCAGTACTGACCCTCTGACAGTGCGGCACTCCCTCAGTACTGACCCTCTGACAGTGCGGCACTCCTCAGTAATGACTCTCAGACAGTGCGGCACTCCCTCAGTACTGGCCCACTGACAGTGCGGCACTCCCTCAGTACTGTCCCTCTGACAGTGCGGTGTTCCCTCAGTACTGACCCTCTGACAGTGCAGCACTCCCTCAGTACTGACCCTCTGACAGTGCAGCACTCCCTCAGTACTGACCCTCTGACAGTGCGGCACTCACTCAGTACTGACCCGCTGACAATGCGGCACTCCCTCAGTACTGACCCTCTGACAGTGCTGCACTCCCTCAGTACTGACCCTCTGACAGTGCTGCACTCCCTCAGTACTGACCCTCTGACAGTGCAGCACTCCCTCAGTACTGACCCTCTGACAGTGCGGCACTCCCTCAGTACTGACCCTCTGACAGTGCGGCGCTCCGTCAGTACTGACCCCCTGACAATGCGGCACTCCATCAGTACTGACCCTCTGATAGTGCGACGCTCCTTCAGTCCTGACCCCCTGACAGTGCGTCGCTCCCTCAGTACTGACCCTCTGACAGTGCAGCACTCCCTCAGTACTGACCCTCTGACAGTGCGGCGCTCCCTCAGTACTGACCGTCTGACAATGCAGCACTCCCTCAGTACTGACCCTCTGACAGTGCGGCGCTCCCTCAGTACTGACCCTCTGACAGTGCAGCACTCGCTCAGTACTGACCCTCTGACAGTGCAGCACTCCCTCAGTACTGACCCTCTGACAGTGCGGCACTCCCTCAGTACGGACCCTCTGACAGTGCGGCACTCCCTCAGTATGGACCCTGTGACAGTGCGGCACTCCCTCAGTACTGACCCTCTGACAGTGCAGCACTCCCTCAGTACTGACCCTCTCACAGTGCAGCGCTCCCTCAGTACTGACCCTCTGACAGTGCGACGCTCCCTCAGTACTGACCCTCTGACAGTGCAGCACTCGCTCAGTACTGATCCTCTGACAGTGCAGCACTCCCTCAGTACTGACCCTCTGACAGTGCGGCACTCCTAGGGTACTGACCCTCTGACAGTGCAGCGCTCCCTCAGTACTGACCCTCTGACAGTGCGGCACTCCCTCAGTACTGACCCACTGACAGTGCGGCACTCCCTCAGTACTGTCCCTCTGACAGTGCGGTGTTCCCTCAGTACTGACCCTCTGACAGTGCAGCACTCCCTCAGTACTGACCCTCTGACAGTGCGGCACTCACTCAGTACTGACCCGCTGACAGTGCGGCACTCCCTCAGTACTGACCCTCTGACAGTGCGGCACTCCCTCAGTACTGACCCTCTGACAGTGCGGCGCTCCGTCAGTACTGACCCTCTGACAGTGCGGCGCTCCCTCAGTGCGCACCCTCTGACAGTGCGGCGCTCCCTCAGTACTGACCCTCTGACAGTGCGGCGCTCCCTCAGCACGGAACCTTTGACAGTGCGGCGCTCCATCAGTACTGACCCTCTGATAGTGCAGCGCTCCTTCAGTACTGACCCCCTGACAGTGCGGCACTCCCTCAGTACTGACACTCTGACAGTGCGGCACTCACTCAGTACTCACCCCCTGACAGTGCGGCGCTCCCTCAGTACTGACCCTCTGACAGTGCGGCACTCCCTCAGTACTGTCCCTCGGACAGTGCAGCGCTCCCTCATTACTGACCCTCTGACAGTGCGGCACTCCCTCAGTACTGTCCCTCTGACAGTGCAGCGTTCCCTCAGTACTGACCCTCTGACAGTGCGGCACTCCTAGGGTACTGACCCTCTGACAGTGCAGCGCTCCCTCAGTACTGACCCTCTGACAGTGCGGCACTCCCTCAGTACTGACCCTCTGACAGTGCGGCACTCCTCAGTAATGACTCTCAGACAGTGCGGCACTCCCTCAGTACTGACCCACTGACAGTGCGGCACTCCCTCAGTACTGTCCCTCTGACAGTGCGGTGTTCCCTCAGTACTGACCCTCTGACAGTGCAGCACTCCCTCAGTACTGACCCTCTGACAGTGCAGCACTCCCTCAGTACTGACCCTCTGACAGTGCGGCACTCCCTCAGTACTGACGCTCTGACAGTGCAGCACTCCCTCAGTACTGTCCCTCTGACAGTGCGGCGCTCCCTCAGTACTGACCCTCTGACAGTGCGGCCCTCCCTCAGTACTGACCCTCTGACAGTGTGGCGTTCCCTCAGTACTGACCCTCTGACAGTGCGGCACTCCCTCAGTACTGACCCTCTGACAGTGCGGCACTCCCTCAGTACTGACCCTCTGACAGTGCGGCGCTCCGTCAGTACTGACCCCCTGACAGTGCGGCACTCCCTCAGTACTGACATCTGACAGTGCGGCGCTCCCTCAGTACTGACTCTCTGACAGTGCTGCACTCCCTCAGTACTGTCCCTCTGACAGTGCGGCGTTCCTTCAGTACTGACCCTCTGACAGTGCTGCACTCCCTCAGTACTGACCCTCTGACAGTGCGGCGCTCCGTCAGTACTGACCCTCTGACAGTGCGGCGCTCCCTCAGTGCGGACCCTCTGACAGTGCGGCGCTCCCTCAGTACTGACCCTCTGACAGTGCGGCGCTCCCTCAGCACGGAACCTCTGACAGTGCGGCACTCCCTCAGTACTGACCCTCTGATAGTGCGGCGCTCCTTCAGTCCTGACCCCCTGACAGTGCGTCGCTCCCTCAGTACTGACCCTCTGACAGTGCAGCACTCCCTCAGTACTGACCCTCTGACAGTGCGGCGCTCCCTCAGTACTGACCCTCTGACAGTGCAGCACTCCCTCAGTACTGACCCTCTGACAGTGCGGCGCTCCCTCAGTACTGACCCTCTGACAGTGCAGCACTCGCTCAGTACTGACCCTCTGACAGTGCAGCACTCCCTCAGTACTGACCCTCTGACAGTGCGGCACTCCCTCAGTACGGACCCTCTGACAGTGCGGCACTCACTCAGTTCGGACCCTGTGACAGTGCGGCACTCCCTCAGTACTGACCCTCTGACAGTGCAGCACTCCCTCAGTACTGACCCTCTCACAGTGCAGCGCTCCCTCAGTACTGACCCTCTGACAGTGCGACGCTCCCTCAGTACTGACCCTCTGACAGTGCAGCACTCGCTCAGTACTGATCCTCTGACAGTGCAGCACTCCCTCAGTACTCACCCTCTGAGAGTGCGGCACTCCCTCAGTACGGACCCTCTGACAGTGCAGCACTCCCTCAGTACTGACCCTCTGACTGTGCAGCGCTCCCTCAGTACTGACCCTCTGACAGTGCAGAACTCCCTCAGTACTGACCCTCTGACAGTGCAGCACTCCCTCAGTACTGACCCTCTGACAGTGCGGCGCTCCCTCAGTACTGACCCTCTGACAGTGCAGCACGCCCTCAGTACTGACCCTCTGACAGTGCGCCGCTCCCTCAGTACTGACCCTCTGACAGTGCAGCACTCCCTCAGTACTGACCCTCTGACAGTGCGGCGCTCCCTCAGGACTGACCCTCTGACAGTACGGCACTCCCTCAGTACTGACCCTCTGACAGTGCAGCAGTCCCTCAGTACTGACCCTCTGACAGTGCGGCTCTCCCTCAGTACCGACCCTCTGACAGTGCGGCGCTCCCTCAGGACTGACCCTCTGACAGTGCGGCGCTCCCTCAGTACTGACCCTCTGACAGTGCGGCACTCCCTCAGTACTGACCCTCTGTCAGTGCGGCGCTCCCTCAGTACTGACCCTCTGACAGGGCAGCACTCCCTCAGTACTGACCTTCTGTCAGTGCGGCGCTCCCTCAGTACTGACCCTCTGACAGTGCGGCGCTCGCTCAGCACTGTCCCTCCGACAGTGCAGCACTCGCTCAGTACTGACCCTCTGACAGTGCAGCACTCCCTCAGTACTGACCCTCTGTCAGTGCAGCACTCCCTCAGTACTGACCCTCTGACAGTGCAGCACTCCCTCAGTACTGACCCTCTGACAGTGCGGCACTACCTCAGTACTGACGCTCTGACAGTGCGGCTCTCCCTCAGTACCGACCCTCTGACAGTGCGGCGCTCCCTCAGGACTGACCCTCTGACAGTGCGGCGCCCCCTCAGTACTGACCCTCTGACAGTGCGGCACTCCCTCAGTACTGACCCTCTGACAGTGCGGCGCTCCCTCAGTCCTGACCCTCTGACAGTGCGGCACTCCCTCAGTACTGACGCTCTGACAGTGCAGCACTCCCTCAGTACTGACCCTCTGACAGTGCGGCGCTCCCTCAGTACTGACCCTCTGACAGTGCGGCACTCCCTCAGTACTGACCCTCTGACAGTGCGGCGCTCCCTCAGTACTGACCCTCTGACAGTGTGGCACACCCTCAGTACTGACCCTCTGACAGTGCGGCTCTCCCTCAGTACTGACCGTCTGACAGTGCGGCACTCCCTCAGTACTGACCCTCTGACAGTGCAGCACTCCCTCAGTACTGACCCTCTGACAGTGCAGCACTCGCTCAGTACTGACCCTCTGACAGTGCAGCACTCCCTCAGTACTGACCCTCTGACAGTGCGGCACTCCCTCAGTACGGACCCTCTGACAGTGCAGCACTCCCTCAGTACTGACCCTCTGAAAGTGCGGCACTCCCTCAGTACTCACCCTCTGACAGTGCAGCACTCCCTCAGTACTGACCCTCTGACAGTGCGGCACTCCATCAGTACTGACCCTCTGAAAGTGCGGCACTCCCTCAGTACTGACCCTCTGACAGTGCGGCACTCCCTCAGTACTGACCCTCTGACAGTGCAGCACTCCCTCAGTACTGACGCTCTGACAGTGCGGCACTCCCTCAGTACTGACTCTCTGACAGTGCGGCGCTCCCTCAGTACTGACCCACTGACAGTGCGGCGCTCCCTCAGTCCTGACCCTCTGACAGTGCAGCACTCCCTCAGTACTGACCCTCTGACAGTGCGTCACTCCCTCAGTACTGACCCTCTGACAGTGCAGCACTCCCTCAGTACTGACGCTCTGACAGTGCGGCACTCCCTCAGTACTGACTCTCTGAGAGTGCGGCGCTCCCTCAGTACTGACCCACTGACAGTGCGGCGCTCCCTCAGTACTGATCCTCTGACAGTGCGGCGCTCCCTCAGTACTGACCCTCTGACAGTGCAGCACTCCTTCAGTACTGACCCTCTGACAGTGCGGCGCTCCCTCAGTACTGACCCTCTGACAGTGCAGCGCTCCCTCAGTACTGACCTTCTGACAATGCAGCACTCCCTCAGTACTGACCCTCTGACAGTGCAGCACTCCCTCAGTACTGACCCTCTGACAGTGCAGCACTCGCTCAGTACTGACCCTCTGACAGTGCGGCACTCCCTCAGTACTGATCCTCTGACAGTGCGGCGCTCCCTCAGTACTGACCCTCTGACAGTGCGGCGCTCCCTCAGTACTGACCCTCTGACAATGCAGCGCTCCCTCAGTACTGACCCTCTGACAATGCAGCACTCCCTCAGTACTGACCCCCTGACAGTGCGGCACTCCCTCAGTACTGACCCTCTGACAGTGCAGCACTCCCTCAGTACTGACTCTCTGACAGTGCGGCACTCCCTCCGTACTGACCCCCTGACAGTGCAGCACTCGCTCAGTACTGACCCTCCGACTGTGCAGCACTCCCTCAGTACTGACCCTCTGACAGTGCAGCACTCCCTCAGTACTGACCCTCTGACAGTGCAGCACTCCCTCAGTACTGAACTTCTGACAGTGCAGCACTCCCTCAGTACTGACCCTCTGACAGTGCGTCGCTCCCTCAGTACTGACCCTCTGACAGTGCGGCACTCCCTCAGTACTGACCCTCTGACAGTGCGGCACTCCCTCCGTACTGACCCTCTGACAGTGCGGCACTCCCTCAGTACTGACCCTCTGACAGTGCGGCACTCCCTCAGTACTGAACCTCTGACAGTACGGCACTCCCACAGTACTGACCCTCTGACAATGTGGTGCTCCCTCAGTACTGACACTCTGACAGTGTGGCACTCCCTCAGTACTGACACTCTGACAGTGCAGCGCTCCCTCAGTACTGACCCTCTGACAGTGCAGCACTCCCTCAGTCCTGACCCTCTGACAGTGCGGCGCTCCCTCAGTACTGACCCTCTGACAGTGCAGCACGCCCTCAGTACTGACCCTCTGACAGTGCGGCGCTCCCTCAGTACTGACCCTCTGACAGTGCGGCACTCCCTCAGTACTGACCCTCTGACAGTGCGGCGCTCCCTCAGTACTGACCCTCTGACAGTGTGGCACACCCTCAGTACTGACCCTCTGACAGTGCGGCTCTCCCTCAGTACTGACCGTCTGACAGTGCGGCACTCCCTCAGTACTGACCCTCTGACAGTGCAGCACTCCCTCAGTACTGACCCTCTGACAGTGCAGCACTCGCTCAGTACTGACCCTCTGACAGTGCAGCACTCCCTCAGTACTGACCCTCTGACAGTGCGGCACTCCCTCAGTACGGACACTCTGACAGTGCAGCACTCCCTCAGTACTGACCCTCTGAAAGTGCGGCACTCCCTCAGTACTCACACTCTGACAGTGCAGCACTCCCTCAGTACTGACCCTCAGACAGTGCGGCACTCCCTCAGTACTGACCCTCTGACAGTGCGGCACTCCATCAGTACTGACCCTCTGAAAGTGCGGCACTCCCTCAGTACTGACCCTCTGACAGTGCGGCACTCCCTCAGTACTGACCCTCTGACATTGCAGCACTCCCTCAGTACTGACGCTCTGACAGTGCGGCACTCCCTCAGTACTGACTCTCTGACAGTTCGGCGCTCCCTCAGTACTGACCCACTGACAGTGCGGCGCTCCCTCAGTACTGACCCTCTGACAGTGCAGCACTCCCTCAGTACTGACCCTCTGACAGTGCGTCACTCCCTCAGTACTGACCCTCTGACAGTGCAGCACTCCCTCAGTACTGACGCTCTGACAGTGTGGCACTCCCTCAGTACTGACTCTCTGAGAGTGCGGCGCTCCCTCAGTACTGACCCACTGACAGTGCGGCGCTCCCTCAGTACTGATCCTCTGACAGTGCGGCGCTCCCTCAGTACTGACCCTCTGACAGTGCAGCACTCCTTCAGTACTGACCCTCTGACAGTGCGGCGCTCTCTCAGTACTGACCCTCTGACAGTGCAGCGCTCCCTCAGTACTGACCTTCTGACAATGCAGCACTCCCTCAGTACTGACCCTCTGACAGTGCAGCACTCCCTCAGTACTGACCCCCTGACAGTGCAGCACTCGCTCAGTACTGACCCTCCGACTGTGCAGCACTCCCTCAGTACTGACCCTCTGACAGTGCAGCACTCCCTCAGTACTGACCCTCTGACAGTGCAGCGCTCCCTCAGTACTGACCCACTGACAATGCAGCACTCCCTCAGTACTGACCCTCTGACAGTGCAGCACTCCCTCAGTACTGACCCTCTGACAGTGCAGCACTCCCTCAGTACTGACCCTCTGACAGTGCAGCACTCCCTCAGTACTGACCCTCTGACAGTGCGTCGCTCCCTCAGTACTGACCCTCTGACAGTGCGGCACTCCCTCAGTACTGACCCTCTGACAGTGCGGCACTCCCTCCGTACTGACCCTCTGACAGTGCGGCACTCCCTCAGTACTGACCCTCTGACAGTGCGGCTCTCCCTCAGTACTGAACCTCTGACAGTACGGCACTCCCTCAGTACTGACCCTCTGACAATGCGGTGCTCCCTCAGTACTGACCCTCTGACAGTGTGGCACTCCCTCAGTACTGACACTCTGACAGTGCAGCGCTCCCTCAGTACTGACCCTCTGACAGTGCAGCACTCCCTCAGTCCTGACCCTCTGACAGTGCGGCGCTCCCTCAGTACTGACCCTCTGACAGTGCGTCGCTCCCACAGTACTGACCCTCTGACAGTGCGGCACTCCCTCAGTACTGACCCTCTGACAGTGCGGCACTCACTCAGTACTGACCCCCTGACAGTGCGGCGCTCCCTCAGTACTGACCCTCTGACAGTGCGGCACTCCCTCAGTACTGTCCCGCTGACAGTGCGGCGCTCCCTCATTACTGACCCTCTGACAGTGTGGCACTCCCTCAGTACTGTCCCTCTGACAGTGCAGCGTTCCCTCAGTACTGACCCTCTGACAGTGCGGCACTCCTCCAGTACTGACCCTCTGACAGTGCAGCGCTCCCTCAGTACTGACCCTCTGACAGTGCGTCGCTCCCTCAGTACTGACTCTCTGACAGTGAAGCACTCCCTCAGGACTGACCCTCTGACAGTGCGGCACTCCCTCAGTACTGACCCTCTGACAGTGCGGCACTCCCTCAGTACTGACCCTCTGACAGTGCGGCACTCCCTCAGTACTGACCCTCTGACAGTGCGGCACTCCTCAGTAATGACTCTCAGACAGTGCGGCACTCCCTCAGTACTGACCCTCTGACAGTGCGGCACTCCCTCAGTACTGTCCCTCTGACAGTGCGGTGTTCCCTCAGTACTGACCCTCTGACAGTGCAGCACTCCCTCAGTACTGACCCTCTGACAGTGCGGCACTCACTCAGTACTGACCCGCTGACAGTGCGGCACTCCCTCAGTACTGACCCTCTGACAGTGCTGCACTCCCTCAGTACTGTCCCTCTGACAGTGCGGCGCTCCTTCAGTACTGACCCCCTGACAGTGCGGCACTCCCTCAGTACTGACCCTCTGACAGTGCGGCTCTCCCTCAGGACTGACCCTCTGACAGTGCGGCGCTCCCTCAGTACTGACCCTCTGACAGGGCAGCACTCCCTCAGTACTGACCTTCTGTCAGTGCGGCGCTCCCTCAGTACTGACCCTCTGACAGTGCGGCGCTCGCTCAGCACTGTCCCTCCGACAGTGCAGCACTCGCTCAGTACTGACCCTCTGACAGTGCAGCACTCCCTCAGTACTGACCCTCTGTCACTGCAGCACTCCCTCAGTACTGACCCTCTGACAGTGCAGCACTCCCTCAGTACTGACCCTCTGACAGTGCGGCACTACCTCAGTACTGACGCTCTGACAGTGCGGCTCTCCCTCAGTACCGACCCTCTGACAGTGCGGCGCTCCCTCAGGACTGACCCTCTGACAGTGCGGCGCCCCCTCAGTACTGACCCTCTGACAGTGCGGCACTCCCTCAGTACTGACCCTCTGACAGTGCGGCGCTCCCTCAGTCCTGACCCTCTGACAGTGCGGCACTCCCTCAGTACTGACGCTCTGACAGTGCAGCACTCCCTCAGTACTGACCCTCTGACAGTGCGGCGCTCCCTCAGTACTGACCCTCTGACAGTGCGGCACTCCCTCAGTACTGACCCTCTGACAGTGCGGCGCTCCCTCAGTACTGACCCTCTGACAGTGCGGCGCTCCCTCAGTACGGACCCTCTGACAGTGCAGCACTCCCTCAGTACTGACCCTCTGAAAGTGCGGCACTCCCTCAGTACTCACCCTCTGACAGTGCAGCACTCCCTCAGTACTGACCCTCTGACAGTGCGGCACTCCATCAGTACTGACCCTCTGAAAGTGCGGCACTCCCTCAGTACTGACCCTCTGACAGTGCGGCACTCCCTCAGTACTGACCCTCTGACAGTGCAGCACTCCCTCAGTACTGACGCTCTGACAGTGCGGCACTCCCTCAGTACTGACTCTCTGACAGTGCGGCGCTCCCTCAGTACTGACCCACTGACAGTGCGGCGCTCCCTCAGTCCTGACCCTCTGACAGTGCAGCACTCCCTCAGTACTGACCCTCTGACAGTGCGTCACTCCCTCAGTACTGACCCTCTGACAGTGCAGCACTCCCTCAGTACTGACGCTCTGACAGTGCGGCACTCCCTCAGTACTGACTCTCTGAGAGTGCGGCGCTCCCTCAGTACTGACCCACTGACAGTGCGGCGCTCCCTCAGTACTGATCCTCTGACAGTGCGGCGCTCCCTCAGTACTGACCCTCTGACAGTGCAGCACTCCTTCAGTGCTGACCCTCTGACAGTGCGGCGCTCCCTCAGTACTGACCCTCTGACAGTGCAGCGCTCCCTCAGTACTGACCTTCTGACAATGCAGCACTCCCTCAGTACTGACCCTCTGACAGTGCAGCACTCCCTCAGTACTGACCCTCTGACAGTGCAGCACTCGCTCAGTACTGACCCTCTGACAGTGCGGCACTCCCTCAGTACTGATCCTCTGACAGTGCGGCGCTCCCTCAGTACTGACCCTCTGACAGTGCGGCGCTCCCTCAGTACTGACCCTCTGACAGTGCAGCGCTCCCTCAGTACTGACCCTCTGACAATGCAGCACTCCCTCAGTACTGACCCCCTGACAGTGCGGCACTCCCTCAGTACTGACCCTCTGACAGTGCAGCACTCCCTCAGTACTGACTCTCTGACAGTGCGGCACTCCCTCCGTACTGACCCCCTGACAGTGCAGCACTCGCTCAGTACTGACCCTCCGACTGTGCAGCACTCCCTCAGTACTGACCCTCTGACAGTGTTGCACTCCCTCAGTACTGACCCTCTGACAGTGCAGCACTCCCTCAGTACTGAACTTCTGACAGTGCAGCACTCCCTCAGTACTGACCCTCTGACAGTGCGTCGCTCCCTCAGTACTGACCCTCTGACAGTGCGGCACTCCCTCAGTACTGACCCTCTGACAGTGCGGCACTCCCTCCGTACTGACCCTCTGACAGTGCGGCACTCCCTCAGTACTGACCCTCTGACAGTGCGGCACTCCCTCAGTACTGAACCTCTGACAGTACGGCACTCCCACAGTACTGACCCTCTGACAATGTGGTGCTCCCTCAGTACTGACACTCTGACAGTGTGGCACTCCCTCAGTACTGACACTCTGACAGTGCAGCGCTCCCTCAGTACTGACCCTCTGACAGTGCAGCACTCCCTCAGTCCTGACCCTCTGACAGTGCGGCGCTCCCTCAGTACTGACCCTCTGACAGTGCAGCACGCCCTCAGTACTGACCCTCTGACAGTGCGGCGCTCCCTCAGTACTGACCCTCTGACAGTGCGGCACTCCCTCAGTACTGACCCTCTGACAGTGCGGCGCTCCCTCAGTACTGACCCTCTGACAGTGTGGCACACCCTCAGTACTGACCCTCTGACAGTGCGGCTCTCCCTCAGTACTGACCGTCTGACAGTGCGGCACTCCCTCAGTACTGACCCTCTGACAGTGCAGCACTCCCTCAGTACTGACCCTCTGACAGTGCAGCACTCGCTCAGTACTGACCCTCTGACAGTGCAGCACTCCCTCAGTACTGACCCTCTGACAGTGCGGCACTCCCTCAGTACGGACACTCTGACAGTGCAGCACTCCCTCAGTACTGACCCTCTGAAAGTGCGGCACTCCCTCAGTACTCACACTCTGACAGTGCAGCACTCCCTCAGTACTGACCCTCAGACAGTGCGGCACTCCCTCAGTACTGACCCTCTGACAGTGCGGCACTCCATCAGTACTGACCCTCTGAAAGTGCGGCACTCCCTCAGTACTGACCCTCTGACAGTGCGGCACTCCCTCAGTACTGACCCTCTGACATTGCAGCACTCCCTCAGTACTGACGCTCTGACAGTGCGGCACTCCCTCAGTACTGATCCTCTGACAGTGCGGCGCTCCCTCAGTACTGACCCTCTGACAGTGCAGCACTCCTTCAGTACTGACCCTCTGACAGTGCAGCACTCCTTCAGTACTGACCCTCTGACAGTGCAGCGCTCCCTCAGTACTGACCTTCTGACAATGCAGCACTCCCTCAGTACTGACCCTCTGACAGTGCAGCACTCCCTCAGTACTGACCCCCTGACAGTGCAGCACTCGCTCAGTACTGACCCTCCGACTGTGCAGCACTCCCTCAGTACTGACCCTCTGACAGTGCAGCACTCCCTCAGTACTGACCCTCTGACAGTGCAGCGCTCCCTCAGTACTGACCCTCTGACAATGCAGCACTCCCTCAGTACTGACCCTCTGACAGTGCAGCACTCCCTCAGTACTGACCCTCTGACAGTGCAGCACTCCCTCAGTACTGACCCTCTGACAGTGCAGCACTCCCTCAGTACTGACCCTCTGACAGTGCGTCGCTCCCTCAGTACTGACCCTCTGACAGTGCGGCACTCCCTCAGTACTGACCCTCTGACAGTGCGGCACTCCCTCCGTACTGACCCTCTGACAGTGCGGCACTCCCTCAGTACTGACCCTCTGACAGTGCGGCTCTCCCTCAGTACTGAACCTCTGACAGTACGGCACTCCCTCAGTACTGACCCTCTGACAATGCGGTGCTCCCTCAGTACTGACCCTCTGACAGTGTGGCACTCCCTCAGTACTGACACTCTGACAGTGCAGCGCTCCCTCAGTACTGACCCTCTGACAGTGCAGCACTCCCTCAGTCCTGACCCTCTGACAGTGCGGCGCTCCCTCAGTACTGACCCTCTGACAGTGCGTCGCTCCCACAGTACTGACCCTCTGACAGTGCGGCACTCCCTCAGTACTGACCCTCTGACAGTGCGGCACTCACTCAGTACTGACCCCCTGACAGTGCGGCGCTCCCTCAGTACTGACCCTCTGACAGTGCGGCACTCCCTCAGTACTGTCCCGCTGACAGTGCGGCGCTCCCTCATTACTGACCCTCTGACAGTGTGGCACTCCCTCAGTACTGTCCCTCTGACAGTGCAGCGTTCCCTCAGTACTGACCCTCTGACAGTGCGGCACTCCTCCAGTACTGACCCTCTGACAGTGCAGCGCTCCCTCAGTACTGACCCTCTGACAGTGCGTCGCTCCCTCAGTACTGACTCTCTGACAGTGCAGCACTCCCTCAGGACTGACCCTCTGACAGTGCGGCACTCCCTCAGTACTGACCCTCTGACAGTGCGGCACTCCCTCAGTACTGACCCTCTGACAGTGCGGCACTCCCTCAGTACTGACCCTCTGACAGTGCGGCACTCCTCAGTAATGACTCTCAGACAGTGCGGCACTCCCTCAGTACTGACCCTCTGACAGTGCGGCACTCCCTCAGTACTGTCCCTCTGACAGTGCGGTGTTCCCTCAGTACTGACCCTCTGACAGTGCAGCACTCCCTCAGTACTGACCCTCTGACAGTGCGGCACTCACTCAGTACTGACCCGCTGACAGTGCGGCACTCCCTCAGTACTGACCCTCTGACAGTGCTGCACTCCCTCAGTACTGTCCCTCTGACAGTGCGGCGCTCCTTCAGTACTGACCCCCTGACAGTGCGGCACTCCCTCAGTACTGACCCTCTGACAGTGCGGCGCTCCCTCAGCATGGACCCTCTGACAGTGCGGCGCTCCCTCAGTACTGACCCTCTGACAGTGCGGCGCACCTTCAGTACTGACCCGCTGACAGTGCGGCACTCACTCAGTACTGACCCGCTGACAGTGCGGCACTCCCTCAGTACTGACCCTCTGACAGTGCTGCACTCCCTCAGTACTGTCCCTCTGACAGTGCGGCGCTCCTTCAGTACTGACCCCCTGACAGTGCGGCACTCCCTCAGTACTGACCCTCTGACAGTGCGGCGCTCCCTCAGCATGGACCCTCTGACAGTGCGGCGCTCCCTCAGTACTGACGCTCTGACAGTTCTGCACTCCCTCAGTACTCACCCTCTGACAGTGCGGCACTCCTCCAGTACTGACCCTCTGACAGTGCAGCGCTCCCTAAGGACTGACCCTCTGACAGTTCGGCACTCCCTCAGTACTGACCCTCTGACAGTGCGGCACTCCCTCAGTACTGACCCTCTGACAGTGCGTCGCTCCCTCAGTACTGACTCTCTGACAGTGCAGCACTCCCTCAGTACTGACCCTCTGACAGTGCGGCACTCCCTCAGTACTGACCCTCTGACAGTGCGGCACTCCCTCAGTACTGACCCTCTGACAGTGCGGCACTCCCTCAGTACTGACCCTCTGACAGTGCAGCGCTCCCTCAGTACTGACCCTCTGACAGTGCGGCACTCCCTCAGTACTGACCCTCTGACAGTGCGGCACTCACTCAGTACTGACCCCCTGACAGTGCGGCGCTCCCTCATTACTGACCCTCTGACAGTGCGGCACTCCCTCAGTACTGTCCCTCTGACAGTGCAGCGTTCCCTCAGTACTGACCCTCTGACAGTGCGGCACTCCTCCAGTACTGACCCTCTGACAGTGCAGAGCTCCCTCAGTACTGACCCTCTTACAGTGCGGCACTCCTCCAGTACTGACCCTCTGACAGTGCAGAGCTCCCTCAGTACTGACTCTCTGACAGTGCGTCGCTCCCTCAGTACTGACTCTCTGACAGTGCAGCACTCCCTCAGTACTGACCTTCTGACAGTGCGGGACTCCCTCAGTACTGACCCTCTGACAGTGCGGCACTCCCTCAGTACTGTCCCTCGACAGTGCGGCACTCCCTCAGTACTGACCCTCTGACAGTGCCGCACTCCTCAGTAATGACTCTCAGACAGTGCGGCACTCCCTCAGTACTGACCCTCTGACAGTGCGGCACTCCCTCAGTACTGACCCTCTGAAAGTGCGGCACTCCCTCAGTACTGTCCCTCTGACAGTGCGGCACTCCCTCAGTACTGACCCTCTGACAGTGCGGCACTCACTCAGTACTGACCCGCTAACAGTGCGGCACTCCCTCAGTACTGACCCTCTGACAGTGCTGCACTCCCTCAGTACTGTCCCTCTGACAGTGCGGCGTTCCCTCAGTACTGACCCTCTGACAGTGCAGCACTCCCTCAGTACTGACCCCCTGACAGTGCGGCGTTCCCTCAGTACTGACCCTCTGATAGTGCGGCGTTCCCTCAGTGCTGACCCTCTGACAGTGCAGCACTCCCTCAATACTGACCCTCTGACAGTGGGGCGCTCCCTCAGTACTGACCCTCTGACAGTACAGCACTCGCTCAGTACTGACCCTCTGACAGTGCGGCACTCCCTCAGTACTGACCTTCTGACAGTGCAGCACTCGCTCAGTACTGACCCTCTGACTGTGCAGCACTCCTTCAGTACTGACCCTCTGACAGTGCGGCACTCCCTCAGTAATGACCCTCTGACAGTGCGTCGCTCCCTCAGTACTGACCCTCTAACAGTGCGGCACTCCCTCAGTACTGACCCTCTGACAGTGCGGTACTCCCTCAGTACTGACCCTCTGACAGTACGGCACTCCCTCAGTACTGACCCTCTGACAGTGCGGCACTCCCTCAGTTCTGACCCTCTGACAGTACGGCACTCCCTCAGTACTGACCCTCTGACAATGCGGCACTCCCTCAGTACTGTCCCTCTGACAGTGCGGTGTTCCCTCAGTACTGACCCTCTGACAGTGGAGCACTCCCTCAGTACTGACCCTCTGATAGTGCGGTACTCACTCAGTACTGACCCCCTGACAGTGCGGCGCTCCCTCAGTACTGACCCTCTGACAGTGCGGCACTCACTCAGTACTGACCCGCTGACAGTGCGGCACTCCCTCAGTACTGACCCTCTGACAGTGCGGCGCTCCGTCAGTATTGTCCCTCTGACAGTGCAGCACTCCCTCAGTTCTGACCCTCTGACAGTGCGGCGCTCCGTCAGTACTGACACTCTGACAGTGCGGCGCTCCCTCAGTACGGACCCTCTGACAGTGCGGCGCTCCCTCAGTACTGACCGTCTGATAGTGCGGCGCTCCTTCAGTACTGACCCCCTGACAGTGCGGCACACCCTCAGTACTGACACTCTGACAGTGCGGCGTTCCCTCAATACTGACCCTCTGACAGTGCAGCACTCCCTCAGTACTGACCCTCTGACAGTGCGGCACTCCCTCAGTACTGACCCTCTGACAGTGTGGCACTCCCTCAGTACTGACCCTCTGACAGTGCTGCACTCCCTCAGTACTGTCCCTCTGACAGTGTGGCGTTCCCTGAGTACTGACCCTCTGACAGTGCAGCACTCCCTCAGTACTGACCCTCTGACAGTGCGGTACTCACTCAGTACTGACCCCCTGACAGTGCGGCGCTCCCTCAGTACTGACCCTCTGACAGTGCGGCATTCACTCAGTACTGACCCCCATCCAGTGCGGCGCTCCCTCAGTACTGACCCTCTGACAGTGCGGCACTCCTTCAGTACTGACCCTCTGACAGTGCTGCACTCCCTCAGTACTGTCCCTCTGACAGTGCGGCGTTCCCTCAGTACTGACCCTCTGACAGTGCAGCACTCCCTCAGTACTGACCCTCTGACAGTGCGGCACTCCCTCAGTACTGACACTCTGACAGTGCGGCACTCCCTCAGTACTGACCCTCTGACAATGCGGCGCTCCCTCAGTACTGACCCTCTGACAGTGCGGCACTCCCTCAGTACTAACCCTCTGACAGTGCGGCACTCCCTCAGTACTGACCCTCTGACAGTGCGGCACTCCCTCAGTACTGACCCTCTGACAGTGCGGCACACCCTCAGTACTGACCCTCTGACAGTGCGTCGCTCCCTCAGTACTGAACCTCTGACAGTGCGGCACTCCCTCAGTACTGACCCTCTGACAGTGCGGCACTCACTCAGTACTGACCCCCTGACAGTGCGGCGCTCCCTCAGTAGTGACCCTCTGACAGTGCGGCACTCCCTCAGTACTGACCCTCTGACAGTGCAGCACTCCCTCAGTACTGACCCTCTGACAGTGCAGCGTTCCCTCAGTACTGACCCTCTGACAGTGCGGCACTCCCTCAGTACTGACCCTTTGACAGTGCAGCACTCCTCCAGTACTGACCCTCTGACAGTGCAGCGTTCCCTCAGTACTGACCCTCTGACTGTGCAGCGCTCCCTCAGTACTGACCCTCTGACAGTGCGGCACTACCTCAGTACTGACTCTCTGACAGTGCAGCACTCCCTCAGTACTGGCCCTCTGACAGTGCGGCACTCCCTCAGTGCTGACCTTTTGACAGTGCGGCACTCCCTCAGTACTGACTCTCTGACAGTGCAGCACTCCCTCAGTACTGACCCTCTGACAGTGCGGCGCTCGCTCAGTACTGACCCTCTGACAGTGCAGCACTCCCTCAGTACTGGCCCTCTGACAGTGCGGCACTCCCTCAGTGCTGACCTTTTGACAGTGCGGCACTCCCTCAGTACTGACCCTCTGACATTGCGGCACTCCCTCAGTACTGACCCCCTGACAGTGCGGCACTCCTCAGTAATGACTCTCAGACAGTGCGGCACTCCCTCAGTACTGACCCTCTGACAGTGCGGCACTCCCTCAGTACTGTCCCTCTGACAGTGCGGCGCTCCGTCAGTACTGACCCTCTGACAGTGCGGCGCTCCCTCAGTACGGACCCTCTGACAGTGCGGCGCTCCCTCAGTACTGACCCTCTGAAAGTGCGGCGCTCCCTCAGCACGGACCCTCTGACAGTGCGGCGCTCCCTCAGTACTGACCCTCTGATAGTGCGGCGCTCCTTCAGTACTGACCCCCTGACAGTGCGGCACTCCCTCAGTACTGTCCCTCTGACAGTGCGGCGTTCCCTCAGTACTGAACCTCTGACAGTGCAGCACTCCCTCAGTACTGACCCTCTGACAGTGCGGCACTCCCTCAGTACTGACCCTCTGACAGTGCGGCACTCCCTCAGTACTGACCCTCTGACAGTGCAGCGCTCCCTCAGTACTGACCCTCTGACAGTGCGGCACTCCCTCAGTACTGACCCTCTGACAGTGCGGCGCTCCCTCAGTACTGACCCTCTGACAGTGCGGCACTCCCTCAGTACTGTCCCTCTGACAGTGCAGCGTTCCCTCAGTACTGAACCTCTGACAGTGCGGCACTCCTTCACTACTGACCCTCTGACAGTGCAGCGCTCCCTCAGTACTGTCCCTCTGACAGTGCAGCGTTCCCTCAGTACTGACCCTCTGACAGTGCGGCACTCCTCCAGTACTGACCCTCTGACAGTGCGTCGCTCCCTCAGTACTGACTCTCTGACAGTGCAGCACTCCCTCAGTACTGACCCTCTGACAGTGCGGCGCTCCCTCAGTACTGACCCTCTGACAGTGCGGCACTCCCTCAGTACTGTCCCTCTGACAGTGCAGCGTTCCCTCAGTACTGAACCTCTGACAGTGCGGCACTCCTTCAGTACTGACCCTCTGACAGTGCAGCGCTCCCTCAGTACTGTCCCTCTGACAGTGCAGCGTTCCCTCAGTACTGACCCTCTGACAGTGCGGCATTCCTCCAGTACTGACCCTCTGACAGTGCGTCGCTCCCTCAGTACTGACCCTCTGACAGTGCGGCACTTCCTCAGTGCTGACCTTTTGACAGTGCGGCACTCCCTCAGTACTGACCCTCTGACAGTGCGGCTCTCCCTCAGTACTGACCCTCTGACAGTGCGGCACTCCTCAGTAATGACTCTCAGACAGTGCGGCACTCCCTCAGTACTGACCCTCTGACAGTGCGGCACTCCCTCAGTACTGTCCCTCTGACAGTGCGGTGTTCCCTCAGTACTGACCCTCTGATAGTGCGGCACTCACTCAGTACTGACCCCCTGACAGTGCGGCGCTCCCTCAGTACTGACCCCCTGACAGTGCGGCACTCCTCAGTAATGACTCTCAGACAGTGCGGCACTCCCTTAGTACTGACCCTCTGACAGTGCGGCACTCCCTCAGTACTGTCCCTCTGACAGTGCGGTGTTCCCTCAGTAGTGACCCTCTGACAGTGCAGCACTCCCTCAGTACTGACCCTCTGATAGTGCGGCACTCACTCAGTACTGACCCCCTGATAGTGCGGCACTCCCTCAGTACTGACCCTCTGACAGTGCTGCACTCCCTCAGTACTGTCCCTGTGACAGTGCGGCGTTCCCTCAGTATTGTCCCTCTGACAGTGCAGCACTCCCTCAGTTCTGACCCTCTGACAGTGCGGCGCTCCGTCAGTACTGACCCTCTGACAGTGCGGCGCTCCCTCAGTACGGACCCTCTGACAGTGCGGCGCTCCCTCAGTACTGACCCTCTGAAAGTGCGGCGCTCCCTCAGCACGGACCCTCTGACAGTGCGGCGCTCCCTCAGTACTGACCCTCTGATAGTGCGGCGCTCCTTCAGTACTGACCCCCTGACAGTGCGGCACTCCCTCAGTACTGACACTCTGACAGTGCGGCGCTCCCTCAATACTGACCCTCTGACAGTGCAGCACTCCCTCAGTACTGACCCTCTGACAGTGCGGCACTCCCTCAGTACTGACCCTCTGACAGTGTGGCACTCCCTCAGTACTGACCCTCTGACAGTGCTGCACTCCCTCAGTACTGTCCCTCTGACAGTGTGGCGTTCCCTCAGTACTGACCCTCTGACAGTGCAGCACTCCCTCAGTACTGAGCCTCTGACAGTGCGGTACTCACTCAGTACTGACCCCCTGACAGTGCGGCGCTCCCTCAGTACTGACCCTCTGACAGTGCGTCATTCACTCAGTACTGACCCACATCCAGTGCGGCACTCCTTCAGTACTGACCCTCTGACAGTGCTGCACTCCCTCAGTACTGACCCTCTGACAGTGCGGCACTCCCTCAGTACTGACCCTCTGACAGTGCAGCACTCCCTCAGTACGGACCCTGTGACAGTGCGGCGCTCCCTCAGTACTGACCCTCTGACAGTGCGGCACTCCCTCAGTACTGACCCTCTGACCGTGCGGCACTCCCTCAGTACTGTCCCTCTGACAGTGCGGCACTCCCTCAGTACTGACCCTCTGACAGTGCGGCACTCCCTCAGTACTGACCCTCTGAGAGTGGGTCGCTCCCTCAGTACTGACCCTCTGACAGTGCGGCACTCCCTCAGTACTGACCCTCTGAGAGTGGGTCGCTCCCTCAGTACTGACCCACTGACAGTGCAGCACTCCCTCAGTACTGACCCTCTGACAGAGCGGCGCTCCGTCAGTGCTGTCCCTCTGACAGTGCGGCGCTCCCTCAGTACTGAGTCTCTGACAGTGCGGCACTCCCTCTGTACTGACACTGACGGTGCGGTGCTCCCACAGTACTAACCCTCTGACAGTGCAGCGCTCCCTCAGTACTGACTCTCTGACAGTGCGGCACTCCCTCAGTACTGACACTGACGGTGCGTTGCTCCCACAGTACTAACCCTCTGACAGTGCAGCGCTCCCTCAGAACTGACTCTCTGACAGTGCGGCACTCCCTCAGTACTGACCCTCTGACAGTGCGGCACTCCCTCAGTCCTGACCCTCTGACAGTGCGGCACTCCCTCAGCACTGACACTCTGACAGTGCGGAGTCCCTCAGTACTGACACTCTGACAGTGCAGCACTCCCTCAGTACTGACCCTCTGACAGTGCGGCGCTCCCTCAGTACTGACCCTCTGACAGTGCGGCACTTCCTCAGTACTGACCCTCTGACAGTGCGGCACTCTCTCAGTACTGACCCTCTGACAGTGCGGCGCTCCCTCAGTACTGACCTTCTGACAGTGAAGCGCTCCCTCAGTACTGACTCTCTGGCAGTGCGGCGCTCCCTTAGTACTGACCCTCTGACAGTGCAGCGCTCCCTCCGTACTGACCCTCTGACAGTGCGGCACTCCCTCAGTACTGACCCTCTGACAGTGCGGCGCTCCCTCAGTACTGACATTCTGACAGTGCCGCGCTCCCTCAGTACTGACCCTCTGACAATGCAGCACTCCCTCAGTACTGACCCTCTGACAGTGCGGCACTCCCTACAGTACTGACCCTCTGACACTGTGGCACTCTCTCAGTACTGACCCTCTGACAGTGCGGCACTCCCTCAGTACTGAACCTTTGACAGTGCGGCGATCCTTCAGTATTGACCTTCTGACAGTGCGGAGCTCCCTCTGTACTGACCCTCTGACAGTGCGGCACTCCCTCAGTACAGACCCTCTGACAGTGGAGCGCTCCCTCAGTACTGACGCTCTGACAGTGCGGCGCTCCCTCAGTACTGACCCTCTGGCAGTGCGGCGCTCCCTCAGTACTGACCCTCTGACAGTGCTGCACTCCCTCAGTACTGACCCTCTGACAGTGCAGCAATCCCTCAGCACTGACCCTCTGACAGTGGAGCGCTCCCTCAGTACTGACGCTCTGACAGTGCGGCGCTTCCTCAGTACAGACCCTCTGACAGTGCGGCACTCCCTCAGTACTAACCCTCTGACAGTGCGGCACTCCCTCAGTACTGACCCTCTGACAGTGCGGCACTCCCTCAGTTCTGACCCTCTGACAGTGCGGCGCTCCCTCAGTACAGACCCTCTGACAGTGCGGCACTCCCTCAGTATTGACCCTCTGATAGTGCAGCGCCCCCTCAGTACTGACCCTGTGACAGTGCGGCACTCCCTCAGTACTGACCCCCTGACAGTGCAGCACTCCCTCAGGACAGACCCTCTGACAGTGCGGCACTCCCTCAGTACTAACCCTCTGACAGTGCGGCACTCCCTCAGTACTGGCCCTCTGACAGTGCGGCGCACCCTCAGTACTGACCCTCTGACAGTGCGGCACTCCCTCAGTACTGACCCTCTGACAGTGCGGCGCTCCCTCAGTACTAACCCTCTGACAGTGCGGCGCTCCCTCAGTTCTGACCCTCTGACAGTGCGGCACTCCCTCAATACTGACCCTCTGACAGTGCGGCGCTCCCTCAGTACTGACCCTCTGACAGTGCGGCGCTCCCTCAGTACTGACCCTCTGACAGTGCAGCACTCCCTCAGTACTGACTCTCTGACAGTGCGGCACTCCCTCAGTACTGACCCTCTGACAGTGCGGCACTCCCTCAGTCCTGACCCTCTGACAGTGCGGGACTCCCTCAGCACTGACCCTCTGACAGTGCGGCACTCCCTCAGTACTGACCCTCTGACAGTGCAGCACTCCCTCATTACTGACCCTCTGACAGTGCGGAGTCCCTCAGTACTGACCCTCTGACAGTGCGGCGCTCCCTCAGTACTAACCCTCTGACAGTGCGGAACTCCCTTAGTACTGACACTCTGACAGTGCGGCACTCCCTCAGTACTGACCCTCTGACAGTGCGGCGCTCCCTCAGTACTGACATTCTGACAGTGCGGCGCTCCCTCAGTACTGACCCTCTGACAATGCAGCACTCCCTCAGTACTGACCCTCTGACAGTGCGGCACTCCCTACAGTACTGATCCTCTGACACTGTGGCACTCTCTCAGTACTGACCCTCTGACAGTGCGGCACTCCCTCAGTACTGAACTTTTGACAGTGCGGCGATCCCTCAGTATTGACCTTCTGACAGTGCGGAGCTCCCACTGTACTGACCCTCTGACAGTGCGGCACTCCCTCAGTACAGACCCTCTGACAGTGGAGCGCTCCCTCAGTACTGACGCTCTGACAGTGCGGCGCTCCCTCAGTATTGACCCTCTGATAGTGCAGCGGCCCCTCAGTACTGACTCTCTGACAGTGCGGCACTCCCTCAGTACTGACCCCCTGACAGTGCAGCGCTCCCACAGTACTGACCCTCTAACAGTGCGGCACTCCCTCAGTGCTGACCCTCTGACAGTGCAGCACTCCCTCATTACTGACACTCTGACAGTGCGGAGTCCCTCAGTACTGACACTCTGACAGTGCGGCGCTCCCTCAGTACTAACCCTCTGACAGTGCGGCGCTCCCTCAGTTCTGACCCTCTGACAGTGCGGCACTCCCTCAGTCCTGACCCTCTGACAGTGCGGGACTCCCTCAGCACTGACCCTCTGACAGTGCGGCACTCCCTCAGTACTGACCCTCTGACAGTGCAGCACTCCCTCATTACTGACACTCTGACAGTGCGGAGTCCCTCAGTACTGACACTCTGACAGTGCAGCACTCCCTCAGTACTGACCCTCTGACAGTGCGGCGCTCCCTCAGTACTGACCCTCTGACAGTGCGGCACTCCCTCAGTACTGACCCTCTGACAGTGCGGCACTCTCTCAGTACTGACCTTCTGACAGTGAAGCGCTCCCTCAGTACTGACTCTTTGACAGTGCGGCGCTCCCTCAGTACTGACTCTCTGACAGTGCGGCACTCCCTCAGTACTGACCCTCTGACAGTGCGGCACTCCCTCAGTCCTGACCCTCTGACAGTGCGGCACTCCCTCAGCACTGACACTCTGACAGTGCGGAGTCCCTCAGTACTGACACTCTGACAGTGCAGCACTCCCTCAGTACTGACCCTCTGACAGTGCGGCGCTCCCTCAGTACTGACCCTCTGACAGTGCGGCACTTCCTCAGTACTGACCCTCTGACAGTGCGGCACTCTCTCAGTACTGACCCTCTGACAGTGCGGCGCTCCCTCAGTACTGACCTTCTGACAGTGAAGCGCTCCCTCAGTACTGACTCTCTGGCAGTGCGGCGCTCCCTTAGTACTGACCCTCTGACAGTGCAGCGCTCCCTCCGTACTGACCCTCTGACAGTGCGGCACTCCCTCAGTACTGACCCTCTGACAGTGCGGCGCTCCCTCAGTACTGACATTCTGACAGTGCCGCGCTCCCTCAGTACTGACCCTCTGACAATGCAGCACTCCCTCAGTACTGACCCTCTGACAGTGCGGCACTCCCTACAGTACTGACCCTCTGACACTGTGGCACTCTCTCAGTACTGACCCTCTGACAGTGCGGCACTCCCTCAGTACTGAACCTTTGACAGTGCGGCGATCCTTCAGTATTGACCTTCTGACAGTGCGGAGCTCCCTCTGTACTGACCCTCTGACAGTGCGGCACTCCCTCAGTACAGACCCTCTGACAGTGGAGCGCTCCCTCAGTACTGACGCTCTGACAGTGCGGCGCTCCCTCAGTACTGACCCTCTGGCAGTGCGGCGCTCCCTCAGTACTGACCCTCTGACAGTGCGGCACTCCCTCAGTACTGACCCTCTGACAGTGCGGCAATCCCTCAGCACTGACCCTCTGACAGTGGAGCGCTCCCTCAGTACTGACGCTCTGACAGTGCGGCGCTTCCTCAGTACAGACCCTCTGACAGTGCGGCACTCCCTCAGTACTAACCCTCTGACAGTGCGGCACTCCCTCAGTACTGACCCTCTGACAGTGCGGCACTCCCTCAGTTCTGACCCTCTGACAGTGCGGCGCTCCCTCAGTACAGACCCTCTGACAGTGCGGCACTCCCTCAGTATTGACCCTCTGATAGTGCAGCGCCCCCTCAGTACTGACCCTGTGACAGTGCGGCACTCCCTCAGTACTGACCCCCTGACAGTGCAGCACTCCCTCAGGACAGACCCTCTGACAGTGCGGCACTCCCTCAGTACTAACCCTCTGACAGTGCGGCACTCCCTCAGTACTGGCCCTCTGACAGTGCGGCGCACCCTCAGTACTGACCCTCTGACAGTGCGGCACTCCCTCAGTACTGACCCTCTGACAGTGCGGCGCTCCCTCAGTACTAACCCTCTGACAGTGCGGCGCTCCCTCAGTTCTGACCCTCTGACAGTGCGGCACTCCCTCAATACTGACCCTCTGACAGTGCGGCGCTCCCTCAGTACTGACCCTCTGACAGTGCGGCGCTCCCTCAGTACTGACCCTCTGACAGTGCAGCACTCCCTCAGTACTGACTCTCTGACAGTGCGGCACTCCCTCAGTACTGACCCTCTGACAGTGCGGCACTCCCTCAGTCCTGACCCTCTGACAGTGCGGGACTCCCTCAGCACTGACCCTCTGACAGTGCGGCACTCCCTCAGTACTGACCCTCTGACAGTGCAGCACTCCCTCATTACTGACCCTCTGACAGTGCGGAGTCCCTCAGTACTGACCCTCTGACAGTGCGGCGCTCCCTCAGTACTAACCCTCTGACAGTGCGGCGCTCCCTCAGTTCTGACCCTCTGACAGTGCGGCACTCCCTCAGTCCTGACCCTCTGACAGTGCGGGACTCCCTCAGCACTGACCCTCTGACAGTGCGGCACTCCCTCAGTACTGACCCTCTGACAGTGCAGCACTCCCTCATTACCGACACTCTGACAGTGCGGAGTCCCTCAGTACTGACACTCTGACAGTGCAGCACTCCCTCAGTACTGACCCTCTGACAGTGCGGCGCTCCCTCAGTACTGACCCTCTGACAGTGCGGCACTCCCTCAGTACTGACCCTCTGACAGTGCGGCACTCTCTCAGTACTGACCTTCTGACAGTGAAGCGCTCCTTCAGTACTGACTCTCTGACAGTGCGGCGCTCCCTCAGTACTGACCCTCTGACAGTGCAGCGCTCCCTCCGTACTGACCCTCTGACAGTGCGGACCTCCCTTAGTACTGACACTCTGACAGTGCGGCACTCCCTCAGTACTGACCCTCTGACAGTGCGGCGCTCCCTCAGTACTGACATTCTGACAGTGCGGCTCTCCCTCAGTACTGACATCTGACAATGCAGCACTCCCTCAGTACTGACCCTCTGACAGTGCGGCACTCCCTACAGTACTGATCCTCTGACACTGTGGCACTCTCTCAGTACTGACCCTCTGACAGTGCGGCACTCCCTCAGTACTGAACTTTTGACAGTGCGGCGATCCCTCAGTATTGACCTTCTGACAGTGCGGAGCTCCCACTGTACTGACCCTCTGACAGTGCGGCACTCCCTCAGTACAGACCCTCTGACAGTGGAGCGCTCTCTCAGTACTGACGCTCTGACAGTGCGGCCCTCCCTCAGTATTGACCCTCTGATAGTGCAGCGGCCCCTCAGTACTGACTCTCTGACAGTGCGGCACTCCCTCAGTACTGACCCCCTGACAGTGCAGCGCTCCCACAGTACTGACCCTCTAACAGTGCGGCACTCCCTCAGTGCTGACCCTCTGACAGTGCAGCACTCCCTCAGTACTGACCCTCTGACAGTGCAGCACTCCCTCATTACTGACACTCTGACAGTGCGGATTCCCTCAGTACTGACACTCTGACAGTGCGGCGCTCCCTCAGTACTAACCCTCTGACAGTGCGGCGCTCCCTCAGTTCTGACCCTCTGACAGTGCGGCACTCCCTCAGTCCTGACCCTCTGACAGTGCGGGACTCCCTCAGCACTGACCGTCTGACAGTGCGGCACTCCCTCAGTACTGACCCTCTGACAGTGCAGCACTCCCTCATTACTGACACTCTGACAGTGCGGAGTCCCTCAGTACTGACACTCTGACAGTGCAGCACTCCCTCAGTACTGACCCTCTGACAGTGCGGCGCTCCCTCAGTACTGACCCTCTGACAGTGCGGCACTCCCTCAGTACTGACCCTCTGACAGTGCGGCACTCTCTCAGTACTGACCTTCTGACAGTGAAGCGCTCCCTCAGTACTGACTCTCTGACAGTGCGGCGCTCCCTCAGTACTGACCCTCTGACAGTGCAGCGCTCCCTCCGTACTGACCCTCTGACAGTGCGGAACTCCCTTAGTACTGACACTCTGACAGTGCGGCACTCCCTCAGTACTGACCCTCTGACAGTGCGGCGCTCCCTCAGTACTGACATTCTGACAGTGCGGCGCTCCCTCAGTACTGACCCTCTGACAATGCAGCACTCCCTCAGTACTGACCCTCTGACAGTGCGGCACTCCCTACAGTACTGATCCTCTGACACTGTGGCACTCTCTCAGTACTGACCCTCTGACAGTGCGGCACTCCCTCAGTACTGAACTTTTGACAGTGCGGCGATCCCTCAGTATTGACCTTCTGACAGTGCGGAGCTCCCACTGTACTGACCCTCTGACAGTGCGGCACTCCCTCAGTACAGACCCTCTGACAGTGGAGCGCTCCCTCAGTACTGACGCTCTGACAGTGCGGCGCTCCCTCAGTATTGACCCTCTGATAGTGCAGCGGCCCCTCAGTACTGACTCTCTGACAGTGCGGCACTCCCTCAGTACTGACCCCCTGACAGTGCAGCGCTCCCACAGTACTGACCCTCTAACAGTGCGGCACTCCCTCAGTGCTGACCCTCTGACAGTGCAGCACTCCCTCAGTACTGACCCTCTGACAGTGCGGCACTCCCTCAGTACTGACCCTCCGACAGTGCGTAGCTCCCTCAGTACTGACCCTCTGACAGTGCGGCACTCCCTCAGAACTGACCCTCTGACAGTGCGTAGCTCCCTCAGTACTGACCCTCTGACAGTGCAGCACTCCCTCATTACTGTCACTCTGACAGTGCGGCACTCCCTCAGTACTGACCCTCTGACAGTGCAGCACTCCCTCAGTACTGACCCTCTGACAGTGCGGCACTCTCTCAGTACTGACCCTCTGACAGTGGAACGCTCCCTCAGTACTGACGCTCTGACAGTGCGGCGCTCCCTCAGTACTGACCCTCTGACAGTGCGGCACTCCCTCAGCACTGACCCTCTGACAGTGGAGCGCTCCCTCAGTACTGACGCTCTGACAGTGCGGCGCTCCCTCAGTACAGACACTCTGACAGTGCGGCACTCCCTCAGTACTAACCCTCTGACAGTGCGGCAGTCACTCAGTTCTGACCCTCTGATAGTGCGGCGCTCCCTCAGTACTGACCCTCTGACAGTGTGGCACTCCCTCAGTATTGACCCTCTGATAGTGCAGCACTCCCTCAGTACTGACCATCTGACAGTGCGGCACTCCCTCAGCACTGATCCTCTGACAGTGCGGCACTCCCTCAGTACTGACCCTCTGACAGTGCGGCACTCCCTCAGTACTGACCCCCTGACAGTGCAGCACTCCCTCAGTACTGACCCTCTGACAGTGCGGCACTCCCTCAGTACTGACCCTCTGACAGTGCGGCGCTCCCACAGTACTAACCCTCTAACAGTGCGGCACTCCCTCAGTGCTGACCCTCTGACAGTGCGACACTCCCTCAGTACTGACCCTCCGACAGTGCGTAGCTCCCTCAGTACTGACCCTCTGACAGTGCGTAGCTCCCTCAGTACTGACCCACTGACAGTGCGGCGCTACCTCAGTACTGACCCTCTGACAGTGCGGCGCTCCCTCAGTACTGACCCTCTGACAGTGCGGCACTCCCTCAGTACTGACCCTCTGACAGTGCGGCACTCCCTCAGTACTGACCCTCTGACAGTCCGGCGCTCCCTCAGTACTGACCCTCTGACAGTGCGGCGCTCCCTCAGTACTGACACTCTGACAGTGCGGCACTCGCTCAGTACTGACCCTCTGATAGTGCGACACTCCCACAGTACTGACCCTCTGACAGTGCAGCACTCCCTCGGTATTGACCCTCTGACACTGCGGCACTCCCTCAGTACTGACCCTCTGACAGTGCAGCACTCCCTCGGTACTGACCCTCTGACAGTGCGGCACTCCCTCAGTACTGACCCTCTGACAGTGCAGCACTCCCTCGGTACTGATCCTCTGACAGTGCGGCGCTCCCTCATTACTGACAGTCTGACAGTGCAGCGCTCCCTCGGTATTGACCCTCTGACACTGCGGCACTCCCTCAGTACTGACCCTCTGACAGTGCAGCACTCCCTCGGTACTGACCCTCTGACAGTGCGGCACTCCCTCAGTACTGACCCTCTGACAGTGCGGCACTCCTTCAGTACTGACCCTCTGACAGTGCGGCACTCCCTCAGTACTGACACTCTGACAGTGCGGCACTCCCTCAGTACTGACCCTCTGATAGTGCGACACTCCCACAGTACTGACTCTGACAGTGCGGCACTCCCTCAGTACTGACCCTCTGACAGTTCGGCACTCACTCAGTACTGACTCTGACAGTGCGGCGCTCCCTCAGTACTGACACTCCGACAGTGCAGCACTCCCTCAGTACTGACCCTCTGACAGTGCGGCACTCCCTACAGTACTGACCCTCTGACACTGTGGCACTCTCTCAGTACTGACCCTCTGACAGTGCGGCACTCCCTCAGTACTGAACCTTTGACAGTGCGGCGATCCTTCAGTATTGACCTTCTGACAGTGCGGAGCTCCCTCTGTACTGACCCTCTGACAGTGCGGCACTCCCTCAGTACAGACCCTCTGACAGTGGAGCGCTCCCTCAGTACTGACGCTCTGACAGTGCGGCGCTCCCTCAGTACTGACCCTCTGGCAGTGCGGCGCTCCCTCAGTACTGACCCTCTGACAGTGCGGCACTCCCTCAGTACTGACCCTCTGACAGTGCGGCAATCCCTCAGCACTGACCCTCTGACAGTGGAGCGCTCCCTCAGTACTGACGCTCTGACAGTGCGGCGCTTCCTCAGTACAGACCCTCTGACAGTGCGGCACTCCCTCAGTACTAACCCTCTGACAGTGCGGCACTCCCTCAGTACTGACCCTCTGACAGTGCGGCACTCCCTCAGTTCTGACCCTCTGACAGTGCGGCGCTCCCTCAGTACAGACCCTCTGACAGTGCGGCACTCCCTCAGTATTGACCCTCTGATAGTGCAGCGCCCCCTCAGTACTGACCCTGTGACAGTGCGGCACTCCCTCAGTACTGACCCCCTGACAGTGCAGCACTCCCTCAGGACAGACCCTCTGACAGTGCGGCACTCCCTCAGTACTAACCCTCTGACAGTGCGGCACTCCCTCAGTACTGGCCCTCTGACAGTGCGGCGCACCCTCAGTACTGACCCTCTGACAGTGCGGCACTCCCTCAGTACTGACCCTCTGACAGTGCGGCGCTCCCTCAGTACTAACCCTCTGACAGTGCGGCGCTCCCTCAGTTCTGACCCTCTGACAGTGCGGCACTCCCTCAATACTGACCCTCTGACAGTGCGGCGCTCCCTCAGTACTGACCCTCTGACAGTGCGGCGCTCCCTCAGTACTGACCCTCTGACAGTGCAGCACTCCCTCAGTACTGACTCTCTGACAGTGCGGCACTCCCTCAGTACTGACCCTCTGACAGTGCGGCACTCCCTCAGTCCTGACCCTCTGACAGTGCGGGACTCCCTCAGCACTGACCCTCTGACAGTGCGGCACTCCCTCAGTACTGACCCTCTGACAGTGCAGCACTCCCTCATTACTGACCCTCTGACAGTGCGGAGTCCCTCAGTACTGACCCTCTGACAGTGCGGCGCTCCCTCAGTACTAACCCTCTGACAGTGCGGCGCTCCCTCAGTTCTGACCCTCTGACAGTGCGGCACTCCCTCAGTCCTGACCCTCTGACAGTGCGGGACTCCCTCAGCACTGACCCTCTGACAGTGCGGCACTCCCTCAGTACTGACCCTCTGACAGTGCAGCACTCCCTCATTACCGACACTCTGACAGTGCGGAGTCCCTCAGTACTGACACTCTGACAGTGCAGCACTCCCTCAGTACTGACCCTCTGACAGTGCGGCGCTCCCTCAGTACTGACCCTCTGACAGTGCGGCACTCCCTCAGTACTGACCCTCTGACAGTGCGGCACTCTCTCAGTACTGACCTTCTGACAGTGAAGCGCTCCTTCAGTACTGACTCTCTGACAGTGCGGCGCTCCCTCAGTACTGACCCTCTGACAGTGCAGCACTCCCTCAGTACTGACCCTCTGACAGTGCAGCGCTCCCTCCGTACTGACCCTCTGACAGTGCGGAACTCCCTTAGTACTGACACTCTGACAGTGCGGCACTCCCTCAGTACTGACCCTCTGACAGTGCGGCGCTCCCTCAGTACTGACATTCTGACAGTGCGGCTCTCCCTCAGTACTGACATCTGACAATGCAGCACTCCCTCAGTACTGACCCTCTGACAGTGCGGCACTCCCTACAGTACTGATCCTCTGACACTGTGGCACTCTCTCAGTACTGACCCTCTGACAGTGCGGCACTCCCTCAGTACTGAACTTTTGACAGTGCGGCGATCCCTCAGTATTGACCTTCTGACAGTGCGGAGCTCCCACTGTACTGACCCTCTGACAGTGCGGCACTCCCTCAGTACAGACCCTCTGACAGTGGAGCGCTCTCTCAGTACTGACGCTCTGACAGTGCGGCCCTCCCTCAGTATTGACCCTCTGATAGTGCAGCGGCCCCTCAGTACTGACTCTCTGACAGTGCGGCACTCCCTCAGTACTGACCCCCTGACAGTGCAGCGCTCCCACAGTACTGACCCTCTAACAGTGCGGCACTCCCTCAGTGCTGACCCTCTGACAGTGCAGCACTCCCTCAGTACTGACCCTCTGACAGTGCAGCACTCCCTCATTACTGACACTCTGACAGTGCGGATTCCCTCAGTACTGACACTCTGACAGTGCGGCGCTCCCTCAGTACTAACCCTCTGACAGTGCGGCGCTCCCTCAGTTCTGACCCTCTGACAGTGCGGCACTCCCTCAGTCCTGACCCTCTGACAGTGCGGGACTCCCTCAGCACTGACCGTCTGACAGTGCGGCACTCCCTCAGTACTGACCCTCTGACAGTGCAGCACTCCCTCATTACTGACACTCTGACAGTGCGGAGTCCCTCAGTACTGACACTCTGACAGTGCAGCACTCCCTCAGTACTGACCCTCTGACAGTGCGGCGCTCCCTCAGTACTGACCCTCTGACAGTGCGGCACTCCCTCAGTACTGACCCTCTGACAGTGCGGCACTCTCTCAGTACTGACCTTCTGACAGTGAAGCGCTCCCTCAGTACTGACTCTCTGACAGTGCGGCGCTCCCTCAGTACTGACCCTCTGACAGTGCAGCGCTCCCTCCGTACTGACCCTCTGACAGTGCGGAACTCCCTTAGTACTGACACTCTGACAGTGCGGCACTCCCTCAGTACTGACCCTCTGACAGTGCGGCGCTCCCTCAGTACTGACCCTCTGACAGTGCAGCGCTCCCTCCGTACTGACCCTCTGACAGTGCGGAACTCCCTTAGTACTGACACTCTGACAGTGCGGCGCTCCCTCAGTACTGACATTCTGACAGTGCGGCGCTCCCTCAGTACTGACCCTCTGACAATGCAGCACTCCCTCAGTACTGACCCTCTGACAGTGCGGCACTCCCTACAGTACTGATCCTCTGACACTGTGGCACTCTCTCAGTACTGACCCTCTGACAGTGCGGCACTCCCTCAGTACTGAACTTTTGACAGTGCGGCGATCCCTCAGTATTGACCTTCTGACAGTGCGGAGCTCCCACTGTACTGACCCTCTGACAGTGCGGCACTCCCTCAGTACAGACCCTCTGACAGTGGAGCGCTCCCTCAGTACTGACGCTCTGACAGTGCGGCGCTCCCTCAGTATTGACCCTCTGATAGTGCAGCGGCCCCTCAGTACTGACTCTCTGACAGTGCGGCACTCCCTCAGTACTGACCCCCTGACAGTGCAGCGCTCCCACAGTACTGACCCTCTAACAGTGCGGCACTCCCTCAGTGCTGACCCTCTGACAGTGCAGCACTCCCTCAGTACTGACCCTCTGACAGTGCGGCACTCCCTCAATACTGACCCTCCGACAGTGCGTAGCTCCCTCAGTACTGACCCTCTGACAGTGCGGCACTCCCTCAGAACTGACCCTCTGACAGTGCGTAGCTCCCTCAGTACTGACCCTCTGACAGTGCAGCACTCCCTCATTACTGTCACTCTGACAGTGCGGCACTCCCTCAGTACTGACCCTCTGACAGTGCAGCACTCCCTCAGTACTGACCCTCTGACAGTGCGGCACTCTCTCAGTACTGACCCTCTGACAGTGGAACGCTCCCTCAGTACTGACGCTCTGACAGTGCGGCGCTCCCTCAGTACTGACCCTCTGACAGTGCGGCACTCCCTCAGCACTGACCCTCTGACAGTGGAGCGCTCCCTCAGTACTGACGCTCTGACAGTGCGGCGCTCCCTCAGTACAGACACTCTGACAGTGCGGCACTCCCTCAGTACTAACCCTCTGACAGTGCGGCAGTCACTCAGTTCTGACCCTCTGATAGTGCGGCGCTCCCTCAGTACTGACCCTCTGACAGTGTGGCACTCCCTCAGTATTGACCCTCTGATAGTGCAGCACTCCCTCAGTACTGACCATCTGACAGTGCGGCACTCCCTCAGCACTGATCCTCTGACAGTGCGGCACTCCCTCAGTACTGACCCTCTGACAGTGCGGCACTCCCTCAGTACTGACCCCCTGACAGTGCAGCACTCCCTCAGTACTGACCCTCTGACAGTGCGGCACTCCCTCAGTACTGACCCTCTGACAGTGCGGCGCTCCCACAGTACTAACCCTCTAACAGTGCGGCACTCCCTCAGTGCTGACCCTCTGACAGTGCGACACTCCCTCAGTACTGACCCTCCGACAGTGCGTAGCTCCCTCAGTACTGACCCTCTGACAGTGCGTAGCTCCCTCAGTACTGACCCACTGACAGTGCGGCGCTACCTCAGTACTGACCCTCTGACAGTGCGGCGCTCCCTCAGTACTGACCCTCTGACAGTGCGGCACTCCCTCAGTACTGACCCTCTGACAGTGCGGCACTCCCTCAGTACTGACCCTCTGACAGTCCGGCGCTCCCTCAGTACTGACCCTCTGACAGTGCGGCGCTCCCTCAGTACTGACACTCTGACAGTGCGGCACTCGCTCAGTACTGACCCTCTGATAGTGCGACACTCCCACAGTACTGACCCTCTGACAGTGCAGCACTCCCTCGGTATTGACCCTCTGACACTGCGGCACTCCCTCAGTACTGACCCTCTGACAGTGCAGCACTCCCTCGGTACTGACCCTCTGACAGTGCGGCACTCCCTCATTACTGACAGTCTGACAGTGCGGCACTCCTTCAGTACTGACACTCTGACAGTGCGGCACTCCCTCAGTACTGACCCTCTGACAGTTCGGCACTCACTCAGTACTGACTCTGACAGTGCGGCACTCCCTCAGTACTGACACTCCGACAGTGCAGCACTCCCTCAGTACTGACCCTCTGACAGTGCGGCGCTCCCTCAGTACTAACCCTCTGACAGTGCGGCGCTCCCTCAGTTCTGACCCTCTGACAGTGCGGCACTCCCTCAGCACTGACCCTCTGACAGTGCGGCACTCCCTCAGTACTGACCCTCTGACAGTGCAGCACTCCCTCATTACTGACACTCTGACAGTGCGGAGTCCCTCAGTACTGACACTCTGACAGTGCAGCACTCCCTCAGTACTGACCCTCTGACAGTGCGGCGCTCCCTCAGTACTGACCCTCTGACAGTGCGGCACTCCCTCAGTACTGACCCTCTGACAGTGCGGCACTCTCTCAGTACTGACCTTCTGACAGTGAAGCGCTCCCTCAGTACTGACTCTCTGACAGTGCGGCGCTCCCTCAGTACTGACCCTCTGACAGTGCAGCGCTCCCTCCGTACTGACCCTCTGACAGTGCGGAACTCCCTTAGTACTGACACTCTGACAGTGCGGCACTCCCTCAGTACTGACCCTCTGACAGTGCGGCGCTCCCTCAGTACTGACATTCTGACAGTGCGGCGCTCCCTCAGTACTGACCCTCTGACAATGCAGCACTCCCTCAGTACTGACCCTCTGACAGTGCGGCACTCCCTACAGTACTGATCCTCTGACACTGTGGCACTCTCTCAGTACTGACCCTCTGACAGTGCGGCACTCCCTCAGTACTGAACTTTTGACAGTGCGGCGATCCCTCAGTATTGACCTTCTGACAGTGCGGAGCTCCCACTGTACTGACCCTCTGACAGTGCGGCACTCCCTCAGTACAGACCCTCTGACAGTGGAGCGCTCCCTCAGTACTGACGCTCTGACAGTGCGGCGCTCCCTCAGTATTGACCCTCTGATAGTGCAGCGGCCCCTCAGTACTGACTCTCTGACAGTGCGGCACTCCCTCAGTACTGACCCCCTGACAGTGCAGCGCTCCCACAGTACTGACCCTCTAACAGTGCCGCACTCCCTCAGTGCTGACCCTCTGACAGTGCAGCACTCCCTCAGTACTGACCCTCTGACAGTGCGGCACTCCCTCAGTACTGACCCTCCGACAGTGCGTAGCTCCCTCAGTACTGACCCTCTGACAGTGCGGCACTCCCTCAGAACTGACCCTCTGACAGTGCGTAGCTCCCTCAGTGCTGACCCTCTGACAGTGCAGCACTCCCTCAGTACTGACCCTCTGACAGTGCGGCACTCCCTCAGTACTGACCCTCCGACAGTGCGTAGCTCCCTCAGTACTGACCCTCTGACAGTGCAGCACTCCCTCAGTACTGACCCTCTGACAGTGCGGCACTCTCTCAGTACTGACCCTCTGACAGTGGAACGCTCCCTCAGTACTGACGCTCTGACAGTGCGGCGCTCCCTCAGTACTGACCCTCTGACAGTGCGGCACTCCCTCAGCACTGACCCTCTGACAGTGGAGCGCTCCCTCAGTACTGACGCTCTGACAGTGCGGCGCTCCCTCAGTACAGGCACTCTGACAGTGCGGCACTCCCTCAGTACTAACCCTCTGACAGTGCGGCAGTCACTCAGTTCTGACCCTCTGACAGTGCGGCGCTCCCTCAGTACTGACCCTCTGACAGTGTGGCACTCCCTCAGTATTGACCCTCTGATAGTGCAGCACTCCCTCAGTACTGACCATCTGACAGTGCGGCACTCCCTCAGCACTGATCCTCTGACAGTGCGGCGCTCCCTCAGTACTAACCCTCTGACAGTGCGGCGCTCCCTCAGTTCTGACCCTCTGACAGTGCGGCACTCCCTCAGTCCTGACCCTCTGACAGTGCGGGACTCCCTCAGCACTGACCCTCTGACAGTGCGGCACTCCCTCAGTACTGACCCTCTGACAGTGCAGCACTCCCTCATTACTGACACTCTGACAGTGCGGAGTCCCTCAGTACTGACACTCTGACAGTGCAGCACTCCCTCAGTACTGACCCTCTGACAGTGCGGCGCTCCCTCAGTACTGACCCTCTGACAGTGCGGCACTCCCTCAGTACTGACCCTCTGACAGTGCGGCACTCTCTCAGTACTGAGCTTCTGACAGTGAAGCGCTCCCTCAGTACTGACTCTCTGACAGTGCGGCGCTCCCTCAGTACTGACCCTCTGACAGTGCAGCGCTCCCTCCGTACTGACCCTCTGACAGTGCGGAACTCCCTTAGTACTGACACTCTGACAGTGCGGCACTCCCTCAGTACTGACCCTCTGACAGTGCGGCGCTCCCTCAGTACTGACATTCTGACAGTGCGGCGCTCCCTCAGTACTGACCCTCTGACAATGCAGCACTCCCTCAGTACTGACCCTCTGACAGTGCGGCACTCCCTACACTACTGATCCTCTGACACTGTGGCACTCTCTCAGTACTGACCCTCTGACAGTGCGGCACTCCCTCAGTACTGAACTTTTGACAGTGCGGCGATCCCTCAGTATTGACCTTCTGACAGTGCGGAGCTCCCACTGTACTGACCCTCTGACAGTGCGGCACTCCCTCAGTACAGACCCTCTGACAGTGGAGCGCTCCCTCAGTACTGACGCTCTGACAGTGCGGCGCTCCCTCAGTATTGACCCTCTGATAGTGCAGCGGCCCCTCAGTACTGGCTCTCTGACAGTGCGGCACTCCCTCAGTACTGACCCCCTGACAGTGCAGCGCTCCCACAGTACTGACCCTCTAACAGTGCGGCACTCCCTCAGTGCTGACCCTCTGACAGTGCAGCACTCCCTCAGTACTGACCCTCTGACAGTGCGGCACTCCCTCAGTACTGACCCTCCGACAGTGCGTAGCTCCCTCAGTACTGACCCTCTGACAGTGCGGCACTCCCTCAGAACTGACCCTCTGACAGTGCGTAGCTCCCTCAGTACTGACCCTCTGACAGTGCAGCACTCCCTCATTACTGACACTCTGACAGTGCGGCACTCCCTCAGTACTGACCCTCTGACAGTGCAGCACTCCCTCAGTACTGACCCTCTGACAGTGCGGCACTCTCTCAGTACTGACCCTCTGACAGTGGAACGCTCCCTCAGTACTGACGCTCTGACAGTGCGGCGCTCCCTCAGTACTGACCCTCTGACAGTGCGGCACTCCCTCAGCACTGACCCTCTGACAGTGGAGCGCTCCCTCAGTACTGACGCTCTGACAGTGCGGCGCTCCCTCAGTACAGACACTCTGACAGTGCGGCACTCCCTCAGTACTAACCCTCTGACAGTGCGGCAGTCACTCAGTTCTGACCCTCTGACAGTGCGGCGCTCCCTCAGTACTGACCCTCTGACAGTGTGGCACTCCCTCAGTATTGACCCTCTGATAGTGCAGCACTCCCTCAGTACTGACCATCTGACAGTGCGGCACTCCCTCAGCACTGATCCTCTGACAGTGCGGCACTCCCTCAGTACTGACCCTCTGACAGTGCGGCACTCCCTCAGTACTGACCCCCTGACAGTGCAGCACTCCCTCAGTACTGACCCTCTGACAGTGCGGCACTCCCTCAGTACTGACCCTCTGACAGTGCGGCGCTCCCACAGTACTAACCCTCTAACAGTGCGGCACTCCCTCAGTGCTGACCCTCTGACAGTGCGACACTCCCTCAGTACTGACCCTCCGACAGTGCGTAGCTCCCTCAGTACTGACCCTCTGACAGTGCGACACTCCCTCAGGACTGACCCACTGACAGTGCGTAGTTCCCTCAGTACTGACCCTCTGACAGTGCGTAGCTCCCTCAGTACTGACCCACTGACAGTGCGGCGCTACCTCAGTACTGACCCTCTGACAGTGCGGCGCTCCCTCAGTACTGACCCTCTGACAGTGCGGCACTCCCTCAGTACTGACCCTCTGACAGTGCGGCACTCCCTCAGTACTGACCCTCTGACAGTCCGGCGCTCCCTCAGTACTGACCCTCTGACAGTGCGGCGCTCCCTCAGTACTGACCCTCTGACAGTGCGGCACTCGCTCAGTACTGACCCTCTGATAGTGCGACACTCCCACAGTACTGACTCTCTGACAGTGCGGCACTCCCTCAGTACTGACCCTCTGACAGTGCAGCACTCCCTCGGTACTGACCCTCTGACAGTGCGGCACTCCCTCAGTACTGACCCTCTGACAGTGCAGCACTCCCTCGGTACTGATCCTCTGACAGTGCGGCGCTCCCTCATTACTGACACTCTGACAGTGCGGCACTCCTTCAGTACTGACCCTCTGACAGTGCGGCACTCCCTCAGTACTGACACTCTGACAGTGCGGCACTCCCTCAGTACTGACCCTCTGATAGTGCGACACTCCCACAGTACTGACTCTGACAGTGCGGCACTCCCTCAGTACTGACCCTCTGACAGTTCGGCACTCACTCAGTACTGACTCTCTGACAGTGCGGCACTCCCTCAGTACTGACCCTCTGACAGTGCAGCACTCCCTCAGTACTGACCCTCTGACAGTGCGGCGCTCCCTCAGTACTGACCCTCTGACAGTGCGGCGCTCCCTCATTACTGACACTCTGACAGTGCGGCATTCCTTCAGTACTGACCCTCTGACAGTGCGGCGCTCCCTCAGTACTGACACTCCGACAGTGCAGCACTCCCTCAGTACTGACCCTCTGACAGTGCGGCGCTCCCTCAGTACTGACCCTCTGACAGTGCGGCGCTCCCTCATTACTGACACTCTGACAGTGCGGCATTCCTTCAGTACTGACCCTCTGACAGTGCGGCGCTCCCTCAGTACTGACCCTCTGACAGTGCGGTGCTCCCTCAGTACTGACCCTCTGACAATGCAGCACTCCCTCAGCACTGACCCTCTGACAGTGCGGCACTCCCTCAGTTCTGACCCTCTGACAGTGCGGCGCTCCCTCAGTACTGACCCTCTGATAGTGCGGCGCTCCCTCAGTCCTGAGCCTCTGACAGTGCAGCACTCCCTCAGCACTGACCCTCTGACACTGCAGCACTCCCTCAGCACTGACCCTCTGACAATGCTGCACTCCCTCAGTACTGACCCTCTGACAGTGCGGCGCTCCCTCAGTACTGACCCTCTGACAGTGCGGCGCTCCCTCAGTACTGACCCTCTGACAGTGCGGAGATCATTGTGACTTTGTTTAAGTCTATCATCTCCTGTTTCGCTGCAGTGGGACCTCGTGTGTGACTCAGCGTGGCTAATCCCTGTTGAAGAGGTCTGTTTAATCCTCGGCTGTTCGACTGGCTATTTGGTGATGGGTTACTTCGCAGACAGGCAAGCTCTTATATCGCCAAGTCTTTCCCGCTATCGAGTGCATTAACCTGCCCCATTGCACGCGACCCCTGTCCCAGCATCCGGTAAACGAGCGCCTGCGATGCTCCTGCAGTCAAATTGTGCGCTCCGAGTCCGGTGAACCCTGTACTGCGCCGCCCCTGCTGTCGAATGTCCGGCACAACCTCTGCCAACACGGGACCGCGATGCACCTGCTTGCCGAATTTCCTGGCTTGGTGTTTCCAGATGGGAGACTGCCTGAGATCAGCAGTCGGACTGCGGGCTCGGTTTAGAGCAAACCTGCAACTGTGGTGGCTGCGCAGTCGAATAGCCAGCTGGGCATCCAGAAACACATGACCCTGACGCTAGTGCAGTCGAATAGCCGGCCGGCATCTGGAAATGTGACACCCCGATGCTCCCACTGTCGATTGGCCGGCACGGTTTCTGGAAGAATCCTGAATGTGATGCCACTGCAGTCGAATGACCAGTCCCACCAACAGAATCGCTGCTGGGGGATTGGTTTGCATGTTCCTGGGCGTTTCACGGTGGTGTGAGGGACAGGGGCAATTGGAGTCATTGCTGGGCGTCACGGGTGACTGACTTCTCTCTCCATTTTGCTCCCTCTCTCTCTCTCTCTGACCCTCCTCTGCACTCTCTCCCGCGCTCTCTCCCGCTCTCTCTCCCGCTCCCGCTCTCTCTCCCGCTCTCTCTTCCGCTCTCTACCTGCTCTCCTCGCTCTCACTCCCCCGGTCTCTCTCCCGCTCTCTCTCCCGCTCTCTCTCCCCCGGTCTCTCTCCCGCCCTCTCTCCCGCTCTCTCCCCCCCTCTCTCTCCCCCGCTCTCTCTCCTCTCTCTCTCCCGGGCTCTCTCACGCTCTCTCTCCCGCTCTCCCTCTCCTGCTCTCTCTCCCGCTCTCTCTCCCGCTCTCTCTCCCGCTCTCTCTCTCCCGCGCTCTCTCTCCCGCTCTCTCTCCCACGCTCTCTCTCCCGCTCCCTCTCTCCCGCGCTCTCTCTTCCGCTCCCTCCTCTGCTCTCTCTCTCCCGCTCATCTCCCGCTCTCTCTCCCGCTCTCTCTCCCGCTCTCTCTCCCGCTCTCTCTCTCTCCCGCTCTCTCTCTCTCCCGCTCCCTCTCTCCTGCTCCCCCTCTCCTGCTCTCCCCCCGCTCTCTCTCCCGCTCCCTCTACTGCGCTCTCTCTCCCGCTCTCTCTCTCCCGCGCTCTCTCTTCCGCTCTCTCCTCCGCTCTCTATCTCCCGCTCTCTCTCTCTCTACCGCTCTCTCTCTCCCGCTCCCTCTCTCCTGCTCTCTCCCCTGCTCTATCTCCCGCTCTCTCTCCCACTCGGTCTCTCCCGCTCTCTCCCGCTCTCTCTCTCTCCCGCTCTCTCTCTCCCGCTCTCTCTCCCCTGCGCTCCCTCCCCCGCGCTCTCTCCCGCTCTCTCTACCACTCTGTCTCTCCTGCTCTCTCCCCCGCTCTCTCTCTCTCCCGCTCTCTCTCTCTCTCCCGCTCTCTCTCTCCCGCTCTCTCTCTCCCCGCTCTCTCTCTCCCCGCTCTCTCTCTCTCGCTCTCTCTCCCGCTCTCTCTCCCGCTCTCTCTCTCCCGCTCTCTCTCTCCCCCTCTCTCTCTCCCCCTCTCTCTCCCCCGTGCTCTCTCCCGCTCTCTCTCCCCGCTCTCTCTCTCTCCTCTCTCTCTCTCCCGCTCTCTCTCTCTCCCGTTCTCTCTCTCCCCGCTTTCTCTCTCATCGCTCTCTCTCTCCCGCTCTCTCTTCCGCTCTCTCTCTCCTGTGCACTCTGTCCCATACCATCTCAATCGCTCTCTATTCCTCCATCTTTCTCTCTCTCTCTTTCTCTCTCTCTCTTTCTCTCTCTCTCTCTCTCCCGCTCCCTCTCTCCCGCTCCCTCTCTCCTGCTCTCTCCCCCGCTCTCTCTCCTGCTCTCTCTCTCCCCCGCGCTCTCTCCCGCTCTCTCTCCCACTCTGTCTCTCCCGCTCTCTCTCCCGCTCTCTCTCTCTCCCGCTCTCTCTCTCCCCGCTCTCTCTCTCTTCCGCTCTCTCTCTCCTGCTCTCTCTCTCCTGCTCTCTCTCTCCTGCTCTCTCTCTCCGGCTCTCTCTCCGGCTCTCTCTCCGGCTCTCTCTCCGGCTCGCTCTCTCCCGCTGTCTCTCCCCCGCGCTCTCTCCCGCTCTCTCTCCCACTCTGTCTCCCACTCTGTCTCTCCTGCTCTCTCTCCCGCTCTCTCTCTCTCCCGCTCTCTCTCTCTCCCGTTCTCTCTCTCCCCGCTTTCTCTCTCATCGCTCTCTCTCTCCCGCTCTCTCTTCCGCTCTCTCTCTCCTGTGCACTCTGTCCCCTACCATCACAATCTCTCTCTATTCCTCCATCTATCTCTCTCTCCCTTTCTCTCTCTCTCTCTCCCTTTCTCTCTCTCTCCCTTTCTCTCTCTAACTCTCCATCCTCTCTCTCTTCTCTCTCCCTCTCTCTCTCTCCCTCTCCCTTTCTCTCCCTCTCTCTCTCTCACTCCCTCTCTCTCTATCTCTCTCTTTCTCTCTCCCTCCCTCTCTCTCCCTCTCCCTCTCTCTCTCTTTCTCTCTCTCTCTCTTTCTCTCTCTCCCTCTCTCTCTCTCTCTCTCCCTCTCTCTCTTTCTCTCTCTCCCTCTCTCTCTCCCTCTCCCTTTCTCTCCCACTCTCTCTCTCTCTCACTCTCTCTCACTTTCTCTCTCTCCCTCTCTCTCTCCCTCTCTCTCTCTCTCTCTCTCCCTCTCGCTCTCTCTCTCTCCCTCTCTCTCTCTCTCCCCCGCTCTCTCTCTCCCGCTCTCTCTCTCCCGCTCTATCTCTCCCGCTCTCTCGCTCTCCCACTCTCTCTCTCTCCCGCTCTCTCTCCCACTCTCTCTCCCCCGCTCTTTCTCTCCACCGCGCTCTCTCCCCGCCCTCTCTCTCCACGCTATCTCTCCCGCTCTCTCTCTCCTGCTCTCTCTCCCGCTTTCTGTCTCTCTCTCTCTCCCGCTCTCTCTCCTGCTCTCTCTCCTCCACTCTCTCTCCCGCTCTCTCCCGCTCCCTCCCCCTCTCTCTCTCCCCCTCTCTCTCTCCCCCACTGTCTCCCGCTCTCTCTCCCGCTCTCTCTCTCCCACGCTCTCTCTCCCACGCTCTCTCTCCCATTCTCTCTCTCCCGCTCTCTCTCTCCCCCTCTCTCTCCCCCGCGCTCTCTCCCGCTCTCTCTCCCACTCTCTCTCTCCCGCTCTCTCCCGCTCTCTCTCTCTCCTGCTCTCTCTCTCTCCCGTTCTCTCTCTCCCCGCTTTCTCTCTCATCGCTCTCTCTCTCCCGCTCTCTCTTCCGCTCTCTCTCTCCTGTGCACTCTGTCCCATACCATCTCAATCGCTCTCTATTCCTCCATCTATCTCTCTCTCCCTTTCTCTCTCTCTCTCTCTCCCGCTCCCTCTCTCCCACTCCCTCTCTCCTGCTCTCTCCCCCCGCTCTCTCTCCCGCTCTCTCCCGCTCTCTCTCTCCTGCTCTCTCTCCCCCATGCTCTCTCCCGCTCTCTCTCCCACTCTGTCTCTCCCGCTGTCTCTCCGGCTCTCTCTCTCTCCTGCTCTCTCTCTCCCCGCTCTCTCTCTCTTCCGCTCTCTCTTCCGCTCTCTCTCTCCTGCTCTCTCTCCGGCTCTCTCTCTTCGGCTCTCTCTCCCGCTCTCTCTCCCACTCTCTCTCTCTCCCGCTCCCTCTCTCCCGCTCCCTCTCTCCCGCTCCCTCTCTCCTGCTCTCGTCCCCCGCTCTCTCTCCCGCACTCTCCCGCTCTCTCTCTCCTGCTCTCTCTCCCCCATGCTCTCTCCCGCTCTCTGTCCCACTCTGTCTCTCCCGCTGTCTCTCCCGCTCTCTCTCTCTCCCGCTCTCTCCCCGCTCTCTCTCTCTTCCGCTCTCTCTTCCGCTCTCTCTCTCCGGCTCTCTCTCTCCGGCTCTCTCTCTCCGGCTCTCTCTCCCCCGTGCTCTCTCCCGCTCTCTCTCCCACTCTGTCTCTCCCGCTGTCTCTCCCGCTCTCTCTCTCTCCCGCCCTCTCTCTCTCCCCGCTCTCTCTCTCTTCCGCTCTCTCTTCCGCTCTCTCTCTCTCGGCTCTCTCTCTCCGGCTCTCTCTCTCCGGCTCTCTCTCCCCCGCGCTCTCTCCCGCTCTCTCTCCCACTCTGTCTCTCCTGCTCTCTCTCCCGCTCTCTCTCTCTCCCGCTCTCTCTCTCTCCCGTTCTCTGTCTCCCCGCTTTCTCTCTCATCGCTCTCTCTCTCCCGCTCTCTCTTCCGCTCTCTCTCTCCTGTGCACTCTGTCCCCTACCATCTCAATCGCTCTCTATTCCTCCATCTATCTCTCTCTCCCTTTCTCTCTCTCTCTCTCTCTCTCCCTTTCTCTCTCTCTCCCTTTCTCTCTCTAACTCTCCATCTCTCTCTCTCTTTCTCTCTCCCTCTCTCTCTCTTTCTCCCTCTCTCTCTCCCTCTCCCTTTCTCTCCCTCTCTCTCTCACTCCCTCTCTCTCTCTCTCTCTCTCTTTCTCTCTCTTTCTCTCTCTCTCCCTCTCTCTCCCTCTCTCTCTCTCTCCCTCCCTCTCTCTCTCTTTCTCTCTCTCCCTCTCTCCCTCTCTCTCGCTCTTTCTCTCTCTCCCTCTCTCTCTCCCTCTCCCTTTCTCTCCCACTCCCTCTCTCTCTCACTCTCTCTCTCTCACTTTCTCTCTCTCCCTCTCTCTCTCCCTCTCTCTCTCTCTCCTCTCTCTCTCCCTCTCTCTCTCTCTCTCTTTCTCTCTCTCCCTCTCCCTTTCTCTCCCTCTCCCTTTCTCTCCCTCTCCCTCTCTCTCTCCCCCACTGTCTCCCGCTCTCTCCCCCGCTCTCTCTCTCCCGCTCTCTCTCTCCCACCCTCTCTCTCTCCCGCTCTCTCTCCCACTCTCTCTCCCCCACTCTTCTCTCCCCCGCGCTCCCTCCCGCCCTCTCTCTCCACGCTATCTCTCCCGCTCTCTCTCTCCTGCTCTCTCTCCCGCTTCTGTCTCTCTCTCTCCTCCACTCTCTCCTCCACTCTCTCTCCCGCTCTCTCTCCCGCTCTCTCTCCCGCTCCCTCCCCCTCTCTCTCTCCCCCTCTCTCTCTCCCCCACTGTCTCCCGCTCTCTCTCTCCCGCTCTCTCTCTCCCACGCTCTCTCTCCCATTCTCTCTCTCCCGTTCTCTCTCTCCCGCTCTCTCTCTCCTGCTATCTCCCTCCCGCTCTCTCTCCTGCACTCTCCCACGCTCTCTCCCGCTTTCTCTCTCTCCCCACTTTCTCACCCGCTCTCTCCTGTGCTCTCACCCGCTCTCTCACCCACTATTTCCCGCTCTCTCACCCACTCTCTCTCGTGCACTCTCCCGCTCTCTCTACCGCTCACTCACCCACTCTCTCACCCGTTCTCTCCCGCTCTGTCTCTCCCGCTCACCCACCCACTCTCTCACCCGCTCTCACACCCACTCTCCCGCTTTCTCTCCCGCTCTCTCTCTCCCGCTCTCTACCTGCTCTCCCCGCTCTCACTCCCCCGGTCTCTCTCCCGCTCTCTCTCTCCCGGTCTCTCTCCCGCCCTCTCTCCCGCTCTCTCTCCCGCTCTCTCTCCCGGGCTCTGTCCCGCTCTCTCTCTCTCTCCCGCTCTCCCTCTGCCGCTCTCTCTCCCGCTCCCTCCCGCTCTCTCTCTCGCTACCCGCTCTCCCACTCCCGCTCTCTCTCTCTCTCTCGCTCTCTCTCGCTCTCTCACGCTCTCTCGCTCCCGCTTTCTCTCCCACTCTCTCTCCCGCACTCTCTCGCTCTTTCCTGCCCTTTCTCCCGCTCTCTCTCCCCGCTCTCTCTCCCGCTCTCTCTCCTGCTCTCTCTCTCCTGCTCTCTCTCTCCCGCTTTCTGTCTCTCTCTCTCCTCCACTCTCTCCTCCACTCTCTCTCCCGCTCCCTCCCCCTCTCTCTCTCCCCCTCTCTCTCTCCCCCACCGTCTCCCGCTCTCTCTCTCCCGCTCTCTCTCTCCCACGCTCTCTCTCCCATTCTCTCTCTCCCGTTCTCTCTCTCCCGCTCTCTCTCTCTTGCTATCTCCCTCCCGCTCTCTCTCCTGCACTCTCCCACGCTCTCTCCCGCTTTCTCTCTCTCCCCACTTTCTCACCCGCTCTCTCCTGCGCTCTCACCCGCTCTCTCACCCACTATTTCCCGCTCTCTCACCCACTCTCTCTCGTGCACTCTCCCGCTCTCTCTACCGCTCACTCACCCACTCTCTCACCCGTTCTCTCCCGCTCTGTCTCTCCCGCTCACCCACCCACTCTCTCACCCGTTCTCGCACCCACTCTCCCGCTTTCTCTCCCGCTCTCTCTCTCCCGCTCTCTACCTGCTCTCCCCGCTCTCACTCCCCCGGTCTCTCTCCCGCTCTCTCTCTCCCGGTCTCTCTCCCGCCCTCTCTCCCGCTCTCTCTCCCGCTCTCTCTCCCGCTCTCTCTCCCGGGCTCTCTCCCGGGCTCTCTCTCTCTCCCGCTCTCCCTCTGCCGCTCTCTCTCCCGCTCCCTCCCGCTCTCTCTCTCGCTACCGCTCTCCCACTCCCGCTCTCTCTATCTCTCTCGCTCTCTCTCTCGCTCTCTCACGCTCCCGCTTTCTCTCCCACTCTCTCTCCCGCACTCTCTCGCTCTTTCCTGCCCTTTCTCCCGCTCTCTCTCCCCCGCTCTCTCTCCCGCTCTCTCTCTCCTGCTCTCTCTCTCCCGCTCTCTCTCTCCTGCTCTCTCTCTCCCGCTCTCTCTCTCTCGCTCTCTCTCCCGTGCTCTCTTTCCCGCTCTCTCTCTCCCGCGCTCTCTCTTCCGCTCTCTCCTCTGCTCTCTATCTCCGGCTCTCTCTCCCGCTCTCTCTCTCTCCCGCTCTCTCTCTCCCGCTCCCTCTCTCCTGCTCTCTCCCCCGCTCTCTCCCCCGCTCTCTCCCCCGCTCTCTCTCCCGCTCTTCCTCCCGCTCTTCCTCCTGCTCTCTCTCCTGCTCTCTCTCTCCCGCTCTCTCTCTCCTGCTCTCTCTCTCCCCGCTCTCTCTCTCCCGCTCTCTCTCCCCCTCTCTCTCTCCCGCTCTCTCTCCTGCTCCCTCTCTCCCGCTCTCTCTCTCCTGCTCTCTCTCTCGCCGCTCTCTCTCTCCCGCTCTCTCTCTCCCGCTCTCTCTCTCTCTCCCGCTCCCTCTTTCGTGCTGTCTCCCCCGCTCTCTCCCGCACTATCCCTCCCGCAATCTCTCTCCCGCGCTCTCTCTCTCCCGCTTCCTCTCTCCGGCTCTCTCCCCGCTCTCTCTCCCGCTCTCTCTCCCACCCTCTCTCTCTCCCGCTCTCTCCCACTCTCTCTCCCCCACTCTTTCTCTCCCCCGCGCTCTCTTCCGCCCTCTCTCTCCACGCTATCTCTCCCGCTCTCTCTCTCCTGCTCTCTCTCCCGCTTTCTGTCTCTCTCTCTCCTCCACTCTCTCCTCCACTCTCTCTCCCGCTCTCTCTCCCGCTCTCTCTCCCGCTCCCTCCCCCTCTCTCTCTCCCCCTCTCTCTCTCCCCCACTGTCTCCCGCACTCTCTCTCCCGCTCTCTCTCTCCCACGCTCTCTCTCCCATTCTCTCTCTCCCGTTCTCTCTCTCCCGCTCTCTCTCTCCTGCTATCTCCCTCCCGCTCTCTCTCCTGCACTCTCCCACGCTCTCTCCCGCTTTCTCTCTCTCCCCACTTTCTCACCCGCTCTCTCCTGTGCTCTCACCCGCTCTCTCACCCACTATTTCCCGCTCTCTCACCCACTCTCTCTCGTGCACTCTCCCGCTCTCTCTACCGCTCACTCACCCACTCTCTCACCCGTTCTCTCCCGCTCTGTCTCTCCCGCTCACCCACCCACTCTCTCACCCGCTCTCACACCCACTCTCCCGCTTTCTCTCCCGCTCTCTCTCTCCCGCTCTCTACCTGCTCTCCCCGCTCTCACTCCCCGGTCTCTCTCCCGCTCTCTCTCTCCCGGTCTCTCTCCCGCCCTCTCTCCCGCTCTCTCTCCCGCTCTCTCTCCCGGGCTCTGTCCTGCTCTCTCTCTCTCTCCCGCTCTCCCTCTGCCGCTCTCTCTCCCGCTCCCTCCCGCTCTCTCTCGCTACCGCTCTCCCACTCCCGCTCTCTCTCTCTCTCTCGCTCTCTCTCGCTCTCTCACGCTCTCTCGCTCCCCGCTTTCTCTCCCACTCTCTCTCCCGCACTCTCTCGCTCTTTCCTGCCCTTTCTCCCGCTCTCTCTCCCCCGCTCTCTCTCCCACTCTCTCTCTCCTGCTCTCTCTCTCCCGCTCTCTCTCTCCTGCTCTCTCTCTCCCGCTTTCTGTCTCTCTCTCTCCTCCACTCTCTCCTCCACTCTCTCTCCCGCTCCCTCCCCCTCTCTCTCTCCCCCTCTCTCTCTCCCCCACCGTCTCCCGCTCTCTCTCTCCCGCTCTCTCTCTCCCACGCTCTCTCTCCCATTCTCTCTCTCCCGTTCTCTCTCTCCCGCTCTCTCTCTCCTGCTATCTCCCTCCCGCTCTCTCTCCTGCACTCTCCCACGCTCTCTCCCGCTTTCTCTCTCTCCCCACTTTCTCACCCGCTCTCTCCTGCGCTCTCACCCCGCTCTCTCACCCACTATTTCCCGCTCTCTCACCCACTCTCTCTCGTGCACTCTCCCGCTCTCTCTACCGCTCACTCACCCACTCTCTCACCCGTTCTCTCCCGCTCTGTCTCTCCCGCTCACCCACCCACTCTCTCACCCGTTCTCGCACCCACTCTCCCGCTTTCTCTCCCGCTCTCTACCTGCTCTCCCCGCTCTCACTCCCCCGGTCTCTCTCCCGCTCTCTCTCGTGCACTCTCCCGCTCTCTCTACCGCTCACTCACCCACTCTCTCACCCGTTCTCTCCCGCTCTGTCTCTCCCGCTCACCCACCCACTCTCTCACCCGTTCTCGCACCCACTCTCCCGCTTTCTCTCCCGCTCTCTCTCTCCCGCTCTCTACCTGCTCTCCCCGCTCTCACTCCCCCGGTCTCTCTCCCGCTCTCTCTCTCCCGGTCTCTCTTCCGCCCTCTCTCCCGGTCTCTCTTCCGCCCTCTCTCCCGCTCTCTCTCCCGCTCTCTCTCCCGGGCTCTCTCTCTCTCCCGCTCTCCCTCTGCCGCTCTCTCTCCCGCTCCCTCCCGCTCTCTCTCTCGCTACCGCTCTCCCACTCCCGCTCTCTCTATCTCTCTCGCTCTCTCTCTCGCTCTCTCACGCTCCCGCTTTCTCTCCCACTCTCTCTCCCGCACTCTCTCGCTCTTTCCTGCCCTTTCTCCCGCTCTCTCTCCCCCGCTCTCTCTCCCGCTCTCTCTCCTGCTCTCTCTCTCCCGCTCTCTCTCTCCTGCTCTCTCTCTCCCGCACTATCCCTCCCGCAATCTCTCTCCCGCAATCTCTCTCCCGCGCTCTCTCTCTCCCGCTTCCTCTCTCCGACTCTCTCCCCTGCTCTCTCTCCCGCTCTCTCTCTCCCGCTCCCTCTCTCCCGCTCTCTCTCTCCTGCTCTCCCTCCCCGCGCTCTCTCCCGCTCTCTCTCCAACTCGGTCTCTCCCGCTCTCTCTCTCCCGCTCTCTCTCCCCGCTCTCTCTTCCGCTCTCTCTCCCACTCTCTCTCTCCCGCTCTCTCTCTGGCTCTCTCTCCCCCGCGCTCTCTCCCGCTCTCTCTCCCACTCTGTCTCTCCCGCTCTCTCTCCCTCTCTCTCTCTCTCTCTCTTTCTCTCTCTCCCTTTCTCTCCCTCTCCCTTTCTCTCCCTCTCCCTCTCTCTCCCTCTCTCTCTCCCCCACTGTCTCCCGCTCTCTCCCCCGCTCTCTCTCTCCCGCTCTCTCTCTCTCCCACCCTCTCTCTCTCCCGCTCTCTCCCACTCTCTCTCCCCCGCTCTTTCTCTCCCGCCCTCTCTCTCCACGCTATCTCTCCCGCTCTCTCTCTCCTGCTCTCTCTCCCGCTTTCTGTCACTCTCTCTCCCGCTCTCTCTCCTCCACTCTCTCTCCCGCTCTCTCTCCCACTCTCTCTCCCACTCCCTCCCCCTCTCTCTCTCCCCCTCTCTCTCTCCCCCACTGTCTCCCGCTCTCTCTCCCGCGCTCTCTCTCCCACGCTCTCTCTCCCATTCTCTCTCTCCCGCTCTCTCTCCCGCTCACTCTCTCCTGCTGTCTCCCTCCCGCTCTCTCTCCTGCACTCTCCCACGCTCTCTCCCGCTTTCTCTCTCTCCCCACTTTCTCACCCGCTCTCTCCTGCACTCTCGCCCGCTCTCTCACCCACTATTTCCCGCTCTCTCACCCACTCTCTCTAGTGCACTCTCCCGCTCTCTCTCCCGCTCACTCACCCACTCTCTCACCCGTTCTCTCCCGCTCTGTCTCTCCCGCTCACCCTCCCATCTCTCACCCGCTCTCGCACCCACTCTCCCGCTTTCTCTCCCGCTCTCTCTCTCCCGCTCTCTACCCGCTCTCCCCGCTCTCACTCCCCTGATCTCTCTCCCGCTCTCTCTCCCGGTCTCTCTCCCGCCCTCTCTCCCGCTCTCTCTCCCGGGCTCTCTCCCGCTCTCTGTCTCTCTCCCGCTCTCCCTCTGCCGCTCTCTCTCCCGCTCCCTCCCGCTCTCTCTCTCGCTACCGCTCTCCCTCTCCCGCTCTCTCTCTCTCGCTCTCTCTCTCGCTCTCTCACGCTCTCTCGCTCCCGCTTTCTCTCCCCTCTCTCTCCCGCTCTCTCCCGCACTCTCTCGCTCTTTCCTGCCCTTTCTCCCACTCTCTCTCCCCCGCTCTCTCTCCCGCTCTCTCTCTCCTGCTCTCTCTCTCCCGCTCTCTCTCTCCCGCTCTCTCTCTCTTGCTCTCTCTCCCGTGCTCTCTCTCCCGCTCTCTCTCTCCCGCGCTCTCTCCTCTGCTCTCTATCTCCCGCTCTCTCTCCCGCTCTCTCTCTCTCCCGCTCTCTCTCCCGCTCCCTCTCTCCTGCTCTCTCCCCCGCTCTCTCCCCCGCTCTCTCTCCCGCTCTTCCTCCTGCTCTCTCTCCTGCTCTCTCTCTCCCGCTCTCTCTCTCCTGCTCTCTCTCTCCCCGCTCTCTCTCTCCCGCTCTCTCTCTCTCTCCCGCTTCCTCTCTCCGGCTCTCTCCCCTGCTCTCTCTCCTGCTCTCTCTCCCGCTCTCTCTCCCGCTCTCTCTCCCGCCCTCTCTCTCCCGCTCTCTCTCTCCTGCTCTCCCTCCCCGCGCTCTCTCCCGCTCTCTCTCCAACTCGGTCTCTCCCGTTCTCTCTCCCGCTCTCTCTCTCCCGCTCTCTCTCCCCGCTCTCTCTTTCTTCCGATCTCTCTCCCACTCTCTCTCTCCCGCTCTCTCTGGCTCTCTCTCCCGCTCTCTCTCCCCCGCGCTCTCTCCCGCTCTCTCTCCCACTCTGTCTCTCCCGCTCTCTCTCCCGCTCTCTCTCCCGCTCTCTCTCCCGCTCTCTCTCCCGGCCTCCCCCTCTCTCCCCCACTGCCTCCCGCTCTCTCTCCCGCTCTCTCTCTCCCACGCTCTCTCTCCCACTCTCTCTCTCCCGCTCTCTCTCTCCTGCTATCTCCCTCCCGTGCTCTCTCCCGCTTTCTCTCTCTCCCCACTTTCTCACCCGCGCTCTCTCCCGCTCTCTCACCCACTATTTCCCGCTCTCTCACCCACTCTCTCTCGCGCACTCTCCCGCTCTCTTTCCTGCTCTCTCACCCACTCTCTCACCCGCTCTCTCCCGCTCTGTCTCTCCTGCTCTCCCTCCCACTCTCTCACCCGCTCTCCCGCTTTCACACCCGCTCTCTCACCCGCTCTCTCTTTCCGCTTTCTCACCCGTGCTCTCTCCCGCTCTCTCTCCCGCTCTCTCTCAACCGCTCTCTCAACCGCTCTCTCACCCACTCTCTCACCCGCTCTCTCCCGTGCTCTCTCCCGCACTCCCGCACCCTCACACACTCCATCACCCGCTCTCTCGGGCGCTCTCTCTCCCCGCTTTCTCACCCGCTCTCTCCCACGCTCTCTCCTGCTCTCCCGCTCTCTCTCCCGCTCTCCCGCTCTCTCACCTGCTCTCTCACCCTGCTTTCTCACCCGCGCTCTCCCCGCGCTCTCTCCCGCTCTCCCGCTCACCCGCGCTCTCTCTCCTGTGCACTCTGTCCCCTACCATCTCAATCGCTCTCTATTTCTCCATCTATCTCTCTCTCCCTTTCTCTCTCTCTCTCTCCCTTTCTCTCTCCCTTTCTCTCTCTAACTCTCCCTCTCTCTCTCTCTCTCTTTCTCTCTCTCCCTCTCTCTCTCTCTCTTTCTCTCCCTCTCTCTCTCTCTCTCTCCCTCTCTCTCTCTTTCTTTCTCTCTCTCTCCCTCTCTCTCTCTCTCTCCCTCTCTTTTCTCTCTCTCCCTCTCCCTTTCTCTCTCTCCCTTTCCCTCTCTCCCTCTCCCTTTCTCTCCCTCTCTCTCTCCCTCTCTCTCTCTCTCTTTCTCTCTCTCCCTCTCTCTCTCGCTCCCTCCCTCCTGCAGGCTTGGGCGCAGAAACACATTCATCCTCTCGCTGATTCTCTCCATCCTCCTCGGAACACTGGTGGCCGTGTCCCTGAATCCGGCAATGTTCATCCTGGTCCGCTTCCTCCAGGGTTCCTCGATCGCTGGCCTGCTCCTCACCCTCTACCTCATCCGTAAGTGTGCGAGTGGTGACTACGCGAGGGTCGGCGTGAGAGCGGGAACAAGGTCACAGCGAGTGAGAGTGAGATCCTCGATTCGATTCCAGTCTGTAACTCACTCCCGGGTATTTGTTATTCTATATATAAACTGTCCTGAACCCCTCGATTAGATTCCAGTCTGTAACTCACTCCCGGGTACCTGTTATTCTATATATAAACCACCCTGAACCCCTCGATTAGATTCCAGTCTGTAACTCACTCCCGGGTACCTGTTATTCTATATATAAACCACCCTGAACCCCTCGATTAGATTCCAGTCTGTAACTCACTGCCGGGTATCTGTTATTCTATATATAAACCACCCTGAACCCCTCGATTAGATTCCAGTCTGTAACTCACTCCCGGGTACCTGTTATTCTATATATAAACCACCCTGAACCCCTCGATTAGATTCCAGTCTGTAACTCACTCCCGGGTATCTGTTATTCTATATATAAACCACCCCAAACCCCTCGATTAGATTCCAGTCTGTAACTCACTCCCGGGTAACTGTTACTCTATATATAACTCACCCCGAACCTCTCGATTAGATTCCAGTCTGTAACTCACTCCCGGGTATCTGTTATTCTATATATAAACTATCCTGAACACCTCGATTAAATTCCAGTCTGTAACTCACTCCCGGATATCTGTTATTCTATATATAAACCACCCCGAACCCCTCGATTAGATTCCAGTCTGTAACTCACTCCCGGGTATCTGTTATTCTAGAAAAACCACCCCGAACCCCTTGATTAGATTCCAGTCTGTAACACACTCCCGGGTAACCGTTACTCTATATATAAACTATCCTGAACCCCTCGATTATATTCCAGTCTGTAACTCACTCCCGGGTATCTGTTATTCTATATATAAACCACCCCGAACCCCTCGATTAGATTCCACTCTGTAACTCACACCCGGGTATCTGTTATTCTATATATAAACTATCCTGAACCCCTCGATTATATTCCAGTCTGTAACTCACTCCCGGGTATCTGTTACTCTATATATAAACTATCCTGAACCCCTCGATTATATTCCAGTCTGTAACTCACTCCCGGGTATCTGTTATTTTATATATAAACTATCCTGAACCCCTCGATTAGATTCCAGTCTGTAACTCACTCCCGGGTATCTGTTATTCTATATATAAAGTATCCCGATCCCCTCGATTAGATTCCAGACTGTAACTCACTCCCGTGTATCTGTTACTCTATATATAAACCACCCCGAACCCCTCGATTAGATTCCAGTCTGTAACTCACTCCCGGGTAACTGTTACTCTATATATAAATCACCCCGAACCTCTCGATTAGATTCCAGTCTGTAACTCACTCCTGGATATCTGTTATTCTATATATAAACTATCCTGAACACCTCGATTAGATTCCAGTCTGTAACTCACTCCCGGGTATCTGTTACTCTATATATAAACCACCCCGAACACCTCGATTAGATTCCAGTCTGTAACTCACTCCCGGGTATCTGTTACTCTATATATAAACCACCCCGAACCCCTCGATTAGATTCCAGTCTGTAACTCACTCCCGGGTATCTGTTATATTAGAAAAACCACCCCGAACCTCTTGATTAGATTCCAGTCTGTAACACACTCCCGGGTAACCGTTACTCTATATATAAACTATCCTGAACCCCTCGATTAGATTCCTTTCTGTAACTCACTCCCGGGTATCGGTTATTCTATATATAAACCACCCCGAACACCTCGATTAGATTCCAGTCTGTACCTCACTCCCGGGTATCTGTTATTCTATATATAAACCACCCCGAACACCTCGATTAGATTCCAGTCTGTAACTCACTCCCGGGTATCTGTTATTCTATATATAAACCATCCTGAACCCCTCGATTAGGTTCCTGTCTGTAACCCACTCCCAGGTACCTGTTATTCAATATATAAACCACCCTGAACCCCTCGATTAGATTCCACTCTGTAACTCACTCCCGGTTATCTGTTATTCTATATATAAACCATCCTGAACCCCTCGATTAGATTCCAGTCTGTAACTCACTCCCGGGTATCTGTTATTCTATATATAAACCATCCTGAACCCCTCGATTAGGTTCCTGTCTGTAACCCACTCCCAGGTACCTGTTATTCAATATATAAACCACCCTGAACCCCTCGATTAGATTCCACTCTGTAACTCACTCCCGGGTATCTGTTATTCTATGTATAAACCATCCTGAACCCCTCGATTAGATTCCAGTCTGTAACTCACTCCCGGGTATCTGTTATTCTATATATAAACCACCCCGAACACCTCGATTACATTCCAGTCTGTACCTCACTCCCGGGTATCTGTTATTCTATATATAAACCACCCCGAACACCTCGATTAGATTCCAGTCTGTAACTCACTCCCGGGTATCTGTTATTCTATATATAAACCATCCTGAACCCCTCGATTAGATTCCAGCCTGTAACTCACTCCCAGGTACCTGTTATTCAATATATAAACCACCCTGAACCCCTCGATTAGATTCCACTCTGTAACTCACTCACGGGTATCTGTTATTCTATATATAAACCATCCTGAACCCCTCGATTAGATTCCAGTCTGTAACTCACTCCCGGGTATCTGTTATTCTATATATAAACTATCCTGAACCCCTCGATTAGATTCCAGTCTGTAACTCACTCCCGGGTATCTGTTATTCTATATATAAACCATCCTGAACCCCTCGATTAGATTCCAGTCTGTAACTCACTCCCGGGTATCTGTTATTCGATATATAAACCACCCCGAACACCTCGATTAGATTCCAGTCTGTAACTCACTCCCGGGTATCTGTTATTCTATATATAAACTATCCTGAACCCCTCGATTAGATTCCAGTCTGTAACTCACTCCCGGGTATCTGTTATTCTATATATAAACCACCATGAACCCCTCGATTAGATTCCAGTCTGTAACTCACTGCCGGGTATCTGTTATTCTATATATAAACCACCCCGAACACCTCGATTAGATTCCAGTCTGTTACTCACTCCTGGGTATCTGTTATTCTATATTTAAACCACCCCGAACCCCTCGATTAGATTCCAGTCTGTAACTCACTCCCGTGTGTCTGTTATTCTATATATAAACTATCCTGAACCAATCGATTAGATTCCAGTCTGTAACTCACTCCCGGGTATCTGTTATTCTATATATAAACTATCCTGAACCCCTCGATTAGATTCCAGCCTGTAACTCACTCCCGGGTATCTGTTATTCTATATATTTACCACCCCGAACCCCTCGATTAGATTCCAGTCTGTAACTCACTCCCGGGTATCTGTTATTCTATATAGAAACCACCCCGAACCCCTCGATTAGATTCCAGTCTGTAACTCACTCCCGGGTGTCTGTTATTCTATATATAAACTGTCCTGAACCCCTCGATTAGATTCCAGTCTGTAACTCACTCCCGGGTATCTGTTATTCTAAATATAAACCACCCTGAACCCCTCGATTAGATTCCAGTCTGTAACTCACTCCCGGCTATCTGTTATTCTATCAAAAGCCATTCCGAACCCCTCGATTAGATTCCAAACTGTAACTCACTCCCGGGTAACTGTTATTGTATATATAAACCACCCCAAACCCCTCGATTAGATTCCAGTCTGTAACTCACTCCCGGGTAAACTGTTACTCTATATATAAACCACCCCGAACCCCTCGATTAGATTCCAGTCTGTAACTCACTCCCGGATATCTGTTATTCTATATATAAACTATCCTGAACACCTCGATTAGATTCCAGTCTGTAACTCACTCCCGGGTATCTGTTACTCTATATATAAACCACCCCGAACCCCTCGATTAGATTCCAGTCTGTAACTCACTCCCGGGTATCTGTTACTCTATATATAAACCACCCCGAACCCCTCGATTAGATTCCAGTCTGTAACTCACTCCCGGGTATCTGTTATTCTATATATAAACCACCCCGAACCCCTCGATTAGATTCCAGTCTGTAACTCACTCCCGGGTATCTGTTATTCTAGAAAAACCACCCCGAACCCCTTGATTAGATTTCAGTCTGTAACACACTCCCGGGTAACCGTTACTCTATATATAAACTATCCTGAACCCCTCGATTATATTCCAGTCTGTAACTCACTCCCGGGTATCTGTTATTCTATATATAAACTATCCTGAACCCCTCGATTATATTCCAGTCTGTAACTCACTCCCGAGTATCTGTTATTCTATATATAAACTATCCCGATCCCCTCGATTAGATTCCAGACTGTAACTCACTCCCGTGTATCTGTTACTCTATATATAAACCACCCCGAACCCCTCGATTAGATTCCAGTCTGTAACTCACTCCCGGGTAACTGTTACTCTATATATAAATCACCCCGAACCTCTCGATTAGATTCCAGTCTGTAACTCACTCCTGGATATCTGTTATTCTATATATAAACTATCCTGAACACCTCGATTAGATTCCAGTCTGTAACTCACTCCCGGGTATCTGTTACTCTATATATAAACCACCCCGAACCCCTCGATTAGATTCCAGTCTGTAACTCACTCCCGGGTACCTGTTATTCTATATATAAACCACCCCGAACACCTCGATTAGATTCCAGTCTGTAACTCACTCCCGGGTATCTGTTACTCTATATATAAACCACCCCGAACCCCTCGATTAGATTCCAGTCTGTAACTCACTCCCGGGTATCTGTTATACTAGAAAAACCACCCCGAACCTCTTGATTAGATTCCAGTCTGTAACACACTCCCGGGTAACCGTTACTCTATATATAAACTATCCTGAACCCCTCGATTATATTCCAGTCTGTAACTCACTCCCGGGTATCTGTTATTCTATATATAAACTATCCTGAACCCCTCGATTAGATTCCAGTCTGTAACTCACTCCCGGGTATCGGTTATTCTATATATAAAGCACCCCGAACACCTCGATTAGATTCCAGTCTGTAACTCGCTCCCGGGAATCTGTTATTCTATATATAAACCACCCCGAACCCCTCGATTAGATTCCAGTCTGTAACTCACTCCCACGTATCTGTTATTCTATAGATAAACTATCCTGAACCCCTCGATTAGATTCCTTTCTGTAACTCACTCCCGGGTACCGGTTATTCTATATATAAACCACCCCGAACACCTCGATTAGATTCCAGCCTGTACCTCACTCCCGGGTATCTGTTATTCTATATATAAACCATCCTGAACCCCTCGATTAGATTCCAGCCTGTAACTCACTCCCAGGTACCTGTTATTCAATATATAAACCACCCTGAACCCCTCGATTAGATTCCACTCTGTAACTCACTCCCGGGTATCTGTTATTCTATATATAAACCATCCTGAACCCCTCGATTAGATTCCAGTCTGTAACTCACTCCCGGGTATCTGTTATTCTATATATAAACTATCCTGAACCCCTCGATTAGATTCCAGTCTGTAACTCACTCCCGGGTATCTGTTATTCTATATATAAACTATCCTGAACCCCTCGATTAGATTCCAGTCTGTAACTCACTCCCGGGTATCGGTTATTCTATATATAAAGCACCCCGAACACATCGATTAGATTCCAGTCTGTAACTCGCTCCCGGGAATCTGTTATTCTATATATAAACCACCCCGAACCCCTCGAATAGATTCCAGTCTGTAACTCACTCCCACGTATCTGTTATTCTATATATAAACTATCCTGAACCCCTCGATTAGATTCCTTTCTGTAACTCACTCCCGGGTATCGGTTATTCTATATATAAACCATCCTGAACACCTCGATTAGATTCCAGTCTGTAACTCACTCCCGGGTATCTGTTATTCTATATATAAAGCACCCCGAACACCTCGATTAGATTCCAGTCTGTAACTCGCTCCCGGGAATCTGTTATTCTATATATAAACCACCCCGAACCCCTCGAATAGATTCCAGTCTGTTACTCACTCCCACGTATCTGTTATTCTATATATAAACTATCCTGAACCCCTCGATTAGATTCCTTTCTGTAACTCACTCCCGGGTATCGGTTATTCTATATATAAACCATCCTGAACACCTCGATTAGATTCCAGTCTGTAACTCACTCCCGGGTATCTGTTATTCTATATATAAACCACCCCGAACACCTCGATTAGATTCCAGTCTGTAACTCACTCCCGGGTATCTGTTATTCTATATATAAACCATCCTGAACCCCTCGAATAGATTCCAGTCTGTAACTCACTCCCGGGTATCTGTTATTCTATATATAAACCATCCTGAACCCCTCGATTAGATTCCAGTCTGTAACTCACTCCCGGGTATCTGTTATTCTATATATAAACCACCCCGAACACCTCGATTAGATTCCAGTCTGTAACTCACTCCCGGGTATCTGTTATTCTATATATAAACTATCCTGAACCCCTCGATTAGATTCCAGTCTGTAACTCACTCCCGGGTATCTGTTATTCTATATATAAACCACCATGAACCCCTCGATTAGATTCCAGTCTGTAACTCACTCCAGGGTATCTGTTATTCTATATATAAACCATCCTGAACCCCTAGATTAGATTCCAGTCTGTAACTCACTCCCGGGTATCTGTTATTCTATACATAAACCACCCCGAACCCCTCGATTAGATTCCAGTCTGTAACTCACTGCCGGGTATCTGTTATTCTATATATAAACCACCCCGAACCCCTCGATTAGATTCCAGTCTGTAACTCACTCCCGGGTATCTGTTATTCTATATATAAACCATCCTGAACCCCTCGATTAGATTCCAGTCTGTAACTCACTACGGGTATCTGTTATTCTATATTTAAACCACCCTGAACCACTCAATTAGATTCCAGTCTGTAACTCACTCCAGGGTATCTGTTATTCTATATATAAACCACCCTGAGCCCGTCGATTAGATTCCAGTCTGTAACTCACTGCCGGGTATCTGTTATTCTATATATAAACCACCCCGAACCCCTCGATTAGATTCCAGTCTGTAACTCACTCCCAGGTATCTGTTATTCTATATAGAAACCATCCTGAACCCCTCGATTAGATTCCAGTCTGTAACTCACTCCCGGGTATCTGTTATTCGATACATAAACCACCCCGAACCCCTCGATTAGATTCCAGTCTGTAACTCACTCCCGGGTATCTGTTATTCTATATATAAACCACCCCGAACCCCTCGATTAGATTCCAGTCTGTAACTCACTCCCGGTTATCTGTTATTCTATATATAAACTATCCTGAACCCCTCGATTAGATTCCAGTCTGTAACTCACTCCCGGGTATCTGTTACTCTATATATAAACCACCCCGAACCCCTCGATTAGATTCCAGTCTGTAACTCGCATCCAGGTATCTGTTATTCTATATATAAACCACCCCGAACCACTCGATTAGATTCCAGTCTGTAACTCACACCCGGGTATTTGTTACTCTATATATAAACTATCCTGAACCCCTCGATTAGATTCCAGTCTGTAACTCACTCCCGGGTATCTATTATTCGATATATGAACCACCCCGAACCCCTGATTGGATTCCAGTCTGCACCTCACTCCCGGGTATCTGTTATTGTATATATAAACCACCCCGAACCCCTCGATTAGATTCCAGTCTGTAACTCAATCCCGGGTATCTGTTATTCTTGATATAAACCAGCCCGAACCCCTCGATTAGATTCCAGTCTGTAACTCACTCCCGGGTATCTGTTATTCTGTATATAAATCACCCTGAACCCCTCGATTAGATTCCAGTCTGTAACTCACTCCCAGGTATCTGTTATTCTATATATGAACCACCCCGAACCCCTCGATTAGATTCCAGTCTGTAACTCACTCCCGGGTATCTGTTATTCTATATATAAACCACCCTGAAACCCTCGATTAATTCCAGTCTGTAACTCACTCCCGGGTATCTGTTATTCTATATATAAACCACCCTGAACCCCTCGATTAGATTCCAGTCTGTAACTCACTCCCGGATATCTGTTATTCTATATATAAACTATCCTGAACCCCTCGAATAGATTCCAGTCTGTAAGTCACTCCCGGGTATCTGTTATTCTATATATAAACCATCCTGAACCCCTCGATTAGATTCCAGTCTGTAACTCACTCCCGGATATCTGTTATTCTATATATAAACCACCCCGAACACCTCGATTAGATTCCAGTCTGTAACTCACTCCCGGGTATCTGTTATTCTATATATAAACTATCCTGAACCCCTCGATTAGATTCCAGTCTGTAACTCACTCCCGGGTATCTGTTATTCTATATATAAACCACCATGAACCCCTCGATTAGATTCCAGTCTGTAACTCACTCCAGGGTATCTGTTATTCTATATATAAACCATCCTGAACCCCTAGATTAGATTCCAGTCTGTAACTCACTCCCGGGTATCTGTTATTCTATACATAAACCACCCCAAACCCCTCGATTAGATTCCAGTCTGTAACTCACTGCCGGGTATCTGTTATTCTATATATAAACCACCCCGAACCCCTCGATTAGATTCCAGTCTGTAACTCACTCCCGGGTATCTGTTATTCTATATATAAACCATCCTGAACCCCTCGATTAGATTCCAGTCTGTAACTCACTCCCGGGTATCTGTTATTCTATATATAAACCACCCTGAACCACTCAATTAGATTCCAGTCTGTAACTCACTCCAGGGTATCTGTTATTCTATATATAAACCACCCTGAACCCCTCGATTAGATTCCAGTCTGTATCTCAATCCCGGCTATCTGTTATTCTTGATATAAACCACCCTGAACCCCTCAATTAGATTCCAGTCTGTAACTCACTCCCGGGTATCTGTTATTTTATATATAAACCACCCCGAACCCCTCGATTAGATTCCAGTCTGTAACTCGCATCCGGGTATCTGTTATTCTATACATAAACCACCCCGAACCCCTCGATTAGATTCCAGTCTGTAACTCACTCCCGGGTATCTGTTATTCTATATATAAACCATCCTGAACACCTCGATTAGATTACAGTCTGTAACTCACTCCCGGGTATCTGTTATTCTATATATAAACGAGCCTGAACCCCTCAATTAGATTCCAGTCTGTAACTCACTCCCGGGTATCTGTTATTCTATATATAAACCGCCCTGAACCCCTCGATTAGATTCCAGTCTGTAACTCACTCCCGGGTATCTGTTATTCTATATATAAACCACCCCGAACCCCTCGATTAGATTCCAGTCTGTAACTCGCATCCGGGTATCTGTTATTCTATATATAAACCACCCCGAACCCCTTGATTAGATTCCAGTCTGTAACTCACTCCCGGGTATCTGTTATTCTATATATAAACCACCCTGAACCCCTCGATTAGATTCCAGTCTGTAACTCACTCCCGGGCATCTGTTATTCTATATATAAACCACCCCGAACCCCTTGATTTGATTCCAGTCTGTAACTCACTCCCGGGTATCTGTTATTCTATATATAAACCACCCCAAACCCCTCGATTAGATTCCAGTCTGTAACTCACTCCTGGGTATCTGTTATTCTATATATAAACCATCCCGAACCCCTCGATTAGATTCCAGTCTGTAACTCAATCCCGGGTATCTGTTATTCTTGATATAAACCTCGCTGAACCCCTCAATTAGATTCCAGTCTGTAACTCACTCCCGGGTATCTGTTATTTTATATATAAACCACCCCGAACCCCTCGATTAGATTCCAGTCTGTAACTCGCATCCGGGTATCTGTTATTCTATATATAAACCAGCCCGAACCCCTCGATTAGATTCCAGTCTGTAACTCACTCCCGGGTATCTGTTATTCTATATATAAACCACCCCGAACCCCTCGATTAGATTCCAGTCTGTAACTCACTCCCGGGTATCTGTTATTCTATATATAAACCACCCTGAACCCTTAGATTAGATTCCAGTCTGTAACTCACTCCCGGGTATCTGTTATTCTATATATAAACCACCCCGAACCCCTCGATTAGATTCCAGTCTGTAACTCACTCCCGGGTATCTGTTATTCTATATATAAACCACCCCGAACCCCTCGATTAGATTCCAGTCTGTAACTCACTCCCGGGTATCTGTTATTCTATATATAAACCACCCTGAACCCTTAGATTAGATTCCAGTCTGTAACTCACTCCCGGGTATCTGTTATTCTATATATAAACCACCCCGAACCCCTCGATTAGATTCCAGTCTGTAACTCACTCCCGGGTATCTGTTATTCTATATATAAACCACCCTGAACCCCTCGATTAGATTCCAGTCTGTAACGCACTGCCGGGTATCTGTTATTCTATATATAAACCATCCCGAACCCCTCGATTAGATTCCAGTCTGTAACTCACTCCCGGGTATCTGTTATTCTATATATAAACCATCCCGATACCCTCCATTAGATTCCACTCTGTAACTCACTGCCGGGTATCTGTTATTCTATATATATATAAACCACCCCGAACCCCTCGATTAGATTCCAGTCTGTAACTCAGTCCCGGGTATCTGTTATTCTAGATATAAACCATCCCGAACCCCTCGATTAGATTCCAGTCTGTCACTCACTCCCGGGTATCTGTTATTCTATATATAAACCACCCCGAACCCCTCGATTAGATTCCAGTCTGTAACTCACTCCCGGGTATCTGTTATTCTATATATAAACCTCCCCGAACCCCTCGATTAGATTCCAGTCTGTAACTCACTCCCCGGTATCTGTTATTCTATATATAAACCATCCTGAACCCCTCGATTAGATTCCAGTCTGTGACTCACTCCCCGGTATCTGTTATTCTATATATGAACCTCCCCGAACCCCTCGATTAGATTCCAATCTGTAACTCACTCCCGGGTATCTGTTATTCTATATATAAACATCCCCGAACCCCTCGATTAGATTCCAGTCTGTAACTCACTCCCGGGTATCTGTTATTCGATACATAAACCACCCCAAACCCCTCGATTAGATTCCAGTCTGTAACTTACTCCCGGGTATCTATTATTCGATACATGAACCACCCCGAACCCCTGATTAGATTCCAGTCTGCACCTCACTCCCGGGTATCTGTTATTCTATATATAAACCATACTGAACCCCTCGATTAGATTCCAGTCTGTAACTCACTCCCGGGTATCTGTTATTCTATATATAAACCACCCTGAACCCCTCGATTAGATTCCAGTCTAACTCACTCCCGGGTATCTGTTATTCTATATATAAACCACCCTGAAAACCTTGATTAATTCCAGTCTGTAACTCACTCCCGGGTATCTGTTATTCTATATATAAACCACCCCGAACCACTCGATTAGATTCCAGTCTGTAACTCACTCCCGGGTATCTGTTATTCTATATATAAACCATCCCGAACCCCTCGATTAGATTCCAGTCTGTAACTCACTCCCGGGTATCTGTTACTCTATATATAAACTATCCTGAACCACTCGATTAGATTCCAGTCTGTATCTCACTGCCAGGTATCTGTTATTCTATATATAAACCACCCCGAACCCCTCGATTAGATTCCAGTCTGTAACTCACTCCCGGGTTTCTGTTATTCAATATATAAACCACCCGGAAACCCTCGATTAATTCCAGTCTGTAACTCATTCCCGGGTATCTGTTATTCTATATATAAACCACCCCGAACCCCTCAATTAGATTCTAGTCTGTAACTCACTCCCGGGTATCTGTTATTCTATATATAAACCACCCCGAACCCTTCCATTAGATTCCAGTCTGTAACTCACTCCCGGGTATCTGTTATTCTATCTATACCCACCCCGAACCCTTCCATTAGATTCCAGTCTGTAACTCACTCCCGGTTATCTGTTATTCTATATATAAACCACCCGGAAACCCTCGATTAATTCCAGTCTGTAACTCATTCCCGGGTATCTGTTATTCTATATATAAACCACCCCGAACCCCTCAATTAGATTCTAGTCTGTAACTCACTCCCGGGTATCTGTTATTCTATATATAAACTGTCCTGAACCCCTCGATTAGATTCCAGTCTGTAACTCACTCCCGGGTATCTGTTATTCTATATATAAACCACCCCGAACCCCTCAATTAGATTCTAGTCTGTAACTCACTCCCGGGTATCTGTTATTCTATATATAAACTATCCTGAACCCCTCGATTAGATTCCAGTCTGTAACTCACTCCCGGGTATCTGTTATTCTATATATAAACCACCCCGAACCCCTTGATTTGATTCCAGTCTGTAACTCACTCCCGGGTATCTGTTATTCTATATATAAACCACCCTGAACCCCTCGATTAGATTCCAGTCTGTAACTCACTCCCGGGTATCTGTTATTCTACATATAAACCACCCTGAACCCCTCGATTAGATTCCAGTCTGTAACTCACTCCCGGGTATCTGTTATTCTATATATAAACCATCCTGAACCCCTCGATTAGATTCCAGCCTGTAACTCACTCCCAGGTACCTGTTATTCAATATATAAACCACCCTGAACCCCTCGATTAGATTCCAGTCTGTAACTCACTCCCGGGTATCTGTTATTCTATATATAAACCATCCTGAACCCCTCGATTAGATTCCAGTCTGTAACTCACTCCCGGATATCTATTATTCTATATATAAACTATCCTGAACCCCTCGAATAGATTCCAGTCTGTAACTCACTCCCGGGTATCTGTTATTCTATATATAAACCATCCTGAACCCCTCGATTAGATTCCAGTCTGTAACTCACTCCCGGGTATCTGTTATTCTATATATAAACCACCCCGAACACCTCGATTAGATTCCAGTCTGTAACTCACTCCCGGGTATCTGTTATTCTATATATAAACCATCCTGAACCCCTCGATTAGATTCCAGTCTGTAACTCACTCCCGGATATCTGTTATTCTATATATAAACTATCCTGAACCCCTCGAATAGATTCCAGTCTGTAACTCACTCCCGGGTATCTGTTATTCTATATATAAACCATCCTGAACCCCTCGATTAGATTCCAGTCTGTAACTCACTCCCGGGTATCTGTTATTCTATATATAAACCACCCCGAACACCTCGATTAGATTCCAGTCTGTAACTCACTCCCGGGTATCTGTTATTCTATATATAAACTATCCTGAACCCCTCGATTAGATTCCAGTCTGTAACTCATTCCCGGCTATCTGTTATTCTGTATATAAACCACCCTGAACCCCTCGATTAGATTCCAGTCTGTAACTCACTCCCGGGTATCTGTTATTCTATATATAAACCATCCTGAGCCCCTCGATTAGATTCCAGTCTGTAACTTACTCCCGGGTATCTGTTATTCTATACATAAACCACCCCGAACCCCTCGATTAGATTCCAGTCTGTAACTCACTGCCGGGTATCTGTTATTCTATATATAAACCACCCCGAACCCCTCGATTAGATTCCAGTCTGTAACTCACTCCCGGGTATCTGTTATTCTATATATAAACCATCCTGAACCCCTCGATTAGATTCCAGTCTGTAACTCACTCCCGGGTATCTGTTATTCTATATATAAACCACCCTGAACCACTCAATTAGATTCCAGTCTGTAACTCACTCCAGGGTATCTGTTATTCTATATATAAACCACCCTGAACTCCTCGATTAGATTCCAGTCTGTAACTCACTCCCGGGTATCTGTTATTCTATACATTAACCACCCCGAACCCCTCGATTAGATTCCAGTCTGTAACTCACTGCCGGGTATCTGTTATTCTAGATATAAACCACCCCGAACCCCTCGATTAGATTCCAGTCTGTAACTCACTCCCAGGTATCTGTTATTCTATATATAAACCATCCTGAACCCCTCGATTAGATTCCAGTCTGTAACTCACTCCCGGGTATCTGTTATTCTATACATAAACAACCCCGAACCCCTCGATTAGATTCCAGTCTGTAACTCACACCGGGTATCTGTTATTCTATATATAAACCACCCCGAACCCCTCGATTAGATTCCAGTCTGTAACTCACTCCCGGGTATCTGTTATTCTCTATATAAACTATCCTGAACCCCTCGATTAGATTCCAGTCTGTAACTCACTCCCGGGTATCTGTTACTCTATATATAAACCACCCCGAACCCCTCGATTAGATTCCAGTCTGTAACTCGCATCCGGGTATCTGTTATTCTATATATAAACCACCCCGAACCACTCGATTAGATTCCAGTCTGTAACTCACACCCGGGTATTTGTTACTCTATATATAAACTATCCTGAACCCCTCGATTAGATTCCAGTCTGTGACTCACTCCCCGGTATCTGTTATTCTATATATGAACCTCCCCGAACCCCTCGATTAGATTCCAGTCTGTAACTCACTCCCGGGTATCTGTTATTCTATATATAAACCACCCCGAACCCCTCGATTAGATTCCAGTCTGTAACTCACTCCCGGGTATCTGTTATTCGATACATAAACCACCCCAAACCCCTCGATTAGATTCCAGTCTGTAACTCACTCCCGGGTATCTATTATTCGATACATGAACCACCCCGAACCCCTGATTAGATTCCAGTCTGCACCTCACTCCCGGGTATCTGTTATTCTATATATAAATCACCCTGAACCCCTCGATTACATTCCAGTCTAACTCACTCCCGGGTATCTGTTATTCTATATATAAACCACCCTGAAAACCTTGATTAATTCCAGTCTGTAACTCACTCCCGGGTATCTGTTATTCTATATATAAACCACCCCGAACCACTCGATTAGATTCCAGTCTGTAACTCACTCCCGGGTATCTGTTATTCTATATATAAACCATCCCGAACCCCTCGATTAGATTCCAGTCTGTAACTCACTCCCGGGTATCTGTTACTCTATATATAAACTATCCTGAACCACTCGATTAGATTCCAGTCTGTATCTCACTGCCAGGTATCTGTTATTCTATATATAAACCACCCCGAACCCCTCGATTAGATTCCAGTCTGTAACTCACTCCCGGGTTTCTGTTATTCAATATATAAACCACCCGGAAACCCTCGATTAATTCCAGTCTGTAACTCATTCCCGGGTATCTGTTATTCTATATATAAACCACCCCGAACCCCTCAATTAGATTCTAGTCTGTAACTCACTCCCGGGTATCTGTTATTCTATATATAAACCACCCCGAACCCTTCCATTAGATTCCAGTCTGTAACTCACTCCCGGGTATCTGTTATTCTATCTATACCCACCCCGAACCCTTCCATTAGATTCCAGTCTGTAACTCACTCCCGGTTATCTGTTATTCTATATATAAACCACCCGGAAACCCTCGATTAATTCCAGTCTGTAACTCATTCCCGGGTATCTGTTATTCTATATATAAACCACCCCGAACCCCTCAATTAGATTCTAGTCTGTAACTCACTCCCGGGTATCTGTTATTCTATATATAAACTGTCCTGAACCCCTCGATTAGATTCCAGTCTGTAACTCACTCCCGGGTATCTGTTATTCTATATATAAACCACCCCGAACCCCTCAATTAGATTCTAGTCTGTAACTCACTCCCGGGTATCTGTTATTCTATATATAAACTATCCTGAACCCCTCGATTAGATTCCAGTCTGTAACTCACTCCCGGGTATCTGTTATTCTATATATAAACCACCCCGAACCCCTTGATTTGATTCCAGTCTGTAACTCACTCCCGGGTATCTGTTATTCTATATTTAAACCACCCTGAACCCCTCGATTAGATTCCAGTCTGTAACTCACTCCCGGGTATCTGTTATTCTACATATAAACCACCCTGAACCCCTCGATTAGATTCCAGTCTGTAACTCACTCCCGGGTATCTGTTATTCTATATATAAACCATCCTGAACCCCTCGATTAGATTCCAGCCTGTAACTCACTCCCAGGTACCTGTTATTCAATATATAAACCACCCTGAACCCCTCGATTAGATTCCAGTCTGTAACTCACTCCCGGGTATCTGTTATTCTATATATAAACCATCCTGAACCCCTCGATTAGATTCCAGTCTGTAACTCACTCCCGGATATCTGTTATTCTATATATAAACTATCCTGAACCCCTCGAATAGATTCCAGTCTGTAACTCACTCCCGGGTATCTGTTATTCTATATATAAACCATCCTGAACCCCTCGATTAGATTCCAGTCTGTAACTCACTCCCGGGTATCTGTTATTCTACATATAAACCACCCCGAACACCTCGATTAGATTCCAGTCTGTAACTCTCTCCCGGGTATCTGTTATTCTATATATAAACTATCCTGAACCCCTCGATTAGATTCCAGTCTGTAACTCATTCCCGGGTATCTGTTATTCTGTATATAAACCACCCTGAACCCCTCGATTAGATTCCAGTCTGTAACTCACTCCCGGGTATCTGTTATTCTATATATAAACTATCCTGAGCCCCTCGATTAGATTCCAGTCTGTAACTCACTCCCGGGTATCTGTTATTCTATATATAAACCACCATGAACCCCTCGATTAGATTCCAGTCTGTAACTCACTCCAGGGTATCTGTTAATCTATATATAAACCATCCTGAACCCCTAGATTAGATTCCAGTCTGTAACTTACTCCCGGGTATCTGTTATTCTATACAAAAACCACCCCGAACCCCTCGATTAGATTCCAGTCTGTAACTCACTGCCGGGTATCTGTTATTCTATATATAAACCACCCCGGACCCCTCGATTAGATTCCAGTCTGTAACTCACTCCCGGGTATCTGTTATTCTATATATAAACCATCCTGAACCCCTCGATTAGATTCCAGTCTGTAACTCACTCCCGGGTATCTGTTATTCTATATATAAACCACCCTGAACCACTCAATTAGATTCCAGTCTGTAACTCACTCCCGGGTATCTGTTATTCTATATATAAACCACCCTGAACTCCTCGATTAGATTCCAGTCTGTAACTCACTCCCGGGTATCTGTTATTCTATACATTAACCACCCCGAACCCCTCGATTAGATTCCAGTCTGTAACTCACTGCCGGGTATCTGTTATTCTAGATATAAACCACCCCGAACCCCTCGATTAGATTCCAGTCTGTAACTCACTCCCAGGTATCTGTTATTCGAAATATAAACCATCCTGAACCCCTCGATTAGATTCCAGTCTGTAACTCACTCCCGGGTATCTGTTATTCTATACATAAACCACCCCGAACCCCTCGATTAGATTCCAGTCTGTAACTCACACCGGGTATCTGTTATTCTATATATAAACCACCCCGAACCCCTCGATTAGATTCCAGTCTGTAACTCACTCCCGGGTATCTGTTATTCTCTATATAAACTATCCTGAACCCCTCGATTAGATTCCAGTCTGTAACTCACTCCCGGGTATCTGTTACTCTATATATAAACCACCCCGAACCCCTCGATTAGATTCCAGTCTGTAACTCGCATCCGGGTATCTGTTATTCTATATATAAACCACCCCGAACCACTCGATTAGATTCCAGTCTGTAACTCACACCCGGGTATTTGTTACTCTATATATAAACTATCCTGAACCCCTCGATTAGATTCCAGTCTGTAACTCACTCCCGGGTATCTATTATTCGATATATGAACCACCCCGAACCCCTGATTAGATTCCAGTCTGCACATCACTCCCGGGTATCAGTTATTGTATATATAAACCACCCCGAACCCCTTGATTAGATTCCAGTCTGTAACTCAATCCCGGGTATCTGTTATTCTTGATATAAACCACCCCGAACCCCTCGATTAGATTCCAGTCTGTAACTCACTCCCGGGTATCTGTTATTCTGTATATAAATCACCCTGAACCCCTCGATTAGATTCCAGTCTGTAACTCACTCCCAGGTATCTGTTATTCTATTTATGAACCACCCCGAACCCCTCGATTAGATTCCAGTCTGTAACTCACTCCCGGGTATCTGTTATTCTATATATAAACCACCCTGAAACCCTCGATTAATTCCAGTCTGTAACTCACTCCCGGGTATCTGTTATTCTATATATAAACCACCCTGAACCCCTCGATTAGATTCCAGTCTGTAACTCACTCCCGGGTATCTGTTATTCTATATATAAACCACCCCGAACCCCCCGATTAGATTCCAGTCTGTAACTCACTCCCAGGTATCTGTTACTCTATATATAAACCACCCCAAACCCCTCAATTAGATTCTAGTCTGTAACTCACTCCCGGGTATCTGTTATTCTATATATAAACTGTCCTGAACCCCTCGATTAGATTCCAGTCTGTAACTCACTCCCGGGTATCTGTTATTCTAGAAAAACCACCCTGAACCGCTCGATTAGATTCCAGTCTGTAACTCACTCGCGGGCATCTGTTATTCTATATATAAACCACCCCGAACCCCTTGATTTGATTCCAGTCTGTAACTCACTCCCGGGTATCAGTTATTCTATATATAAACCACCCTGAACCCCTCGATTAGATTCCAGTCTGTAACTCAATCCCGGGTATCTGTTATTCTTGATATAAACCACCCTGAACCCCTCAATTAGATTCCAGTCTGTAACTCACTCCCGGGTATCTGTTATTTTATATATAAACCACCCCGAACCCCTCGATTAGATTCCAGTCTGTAACTCGCATCCGGGTATCTGTTATTCTATATATAAACCACCCCGAACCCCTCCATTAGATTCCAGTCTGTAACTCACTCCCGGGTATCTGTTATTCTATACATAAACCACCCCGAACCCCTCGATTAGATTCCAGTCTGTAACTCACTCCCGGGTATCTGTTATTCTATATATAAACCATCCTGAACACCTCGATTAGATTACAGTCTGTAACTCACTCCCGGGTATCTGTTATTCTATATATAAACGAGCCTGAACCCCTCAATTAGATTCCAGTCTGTAACTCACTCCCGGGTATCTGTTATTCTATATATAAACCACCCCGAACCCCTCGATTAGATTTCAGTCTGTAACTCGCATCCGGGTATCTGTTATTCTATATATAAACCACCCCGAACCCCTCGATTAGATTCCAGTCTGTAACTCACTCCCGGGTATCTGTTATTCTATATATAAACCACCCTGAACCCCTCGATTAGATTCCAGTCTGTAACTCACTCACGGGCATCTGTTATTCTGTATATAAACCACCCCGAACCTCTTGATTCGATTCCAGTCTGTAACTCACTCCCGGGTATCTGTTATTCTATATATAAACCACCCCAAACCCCTCGATTAGATTCCAGTCTGTAACTCACTCCTGGGTATCTGTTATTCTATATATAAACCACCCTGAACCCCTCGATTAGATTCCAGTCTGTAACTCAATCCCGGGTATCTGTTATTCTTGATATAAACCACCCTGAACCCCTCAATTAGATTCCAGTCTGTAACTCACTCCCGGGTATCTGTTATTTTATATATAAACCACCCCGAACCCCTCGATTAGATTCCAGTCTGTAACTCGCATCCGGGTATCTGTTATTCTATATATAAACCAGCCCGAACCCCTCGATTAGATTCCAGTCTGTAACTCACTCCCGGGTATCTGTTATTCTATATATAAACCACCCCGAACCCCTCGATTAGATTCCAGTCTGTAACTCACTCCCGGGTATCTGTTATTCTATATATAAACCACCCTGAACCCTTAGATTAAATTCCAGTCTGTAACTCACTCCCGGGTATCTGTTATTCTATATATAAACCATCCCGAACCCCTCGATTAGATTCCAGTCTGTAACTCACTCCCGGGTATCTGTTATTCTATATATAAACCATCCCGATCCCCTCCATTAGATTCCACTCTGTAACTCACTGCCGGGTATCTGTTATTCTATATATATAAACCACCCCGAACCCCTCGATTAGATTCCAGTCTGTAACTCACTCCCGGGTATCTGTTATTCTATATATAAACCATCCCGAACCCCTCGATTAGATTCCAGTCTGTCACTCACTCCCGGGTATCTGTTATTCTATATATAAACCACCCCGAACCCCTCGATTAGATTCCAGTCTGTAACTCACTCCCGGGTATCTGTTATTCTATATATAAACCTCCCCGAACCCCTCGATTAGATTCCAGTCTGTAACTCACTCCCCGGTATCTGTTATTCTATATATAAACCATCCTGAACCCCTCGATTAGATTCCAGTCTGTGACTCACTCCCCGGTATCTGTTATTCTATATATAAACCTCCCCGAACCCCTCGATTAGATTCCAGTCTGTAACTCACTCCCGGGTATCTGTTATTCTATATATAAACATCCCCGAACCCCTCGATTAGATTCCAGTCTGTAACTCACTCCCGGGTATCTGTTATTCGATACATAAACCACCCCAAACCCCTCGATTAGATTCCAGTCTGTAACTCACTCCCGGGTATCTATTATTCGATACATGAACCACCCCGAACCCCTGATTAGATTCCAGTCTGCACCTCACTCCCGGGTATCTGTTATTCTATATATAAATCACCCTGAACCCCTCGATTAGATTCCAGTCTGTAACTCACTCCCGGGTATCTGTTATTCTATATATAAACCTCCCTGAAACCCTTGATTAATTCCAGTCTGTAACTCACTCCCGGGTATCTGTTATTCTATATATAAACCACCCCGAACCACTCGATTAGATTCCAGTCTGTAACTCACTCCCGGGTATCTGTTATTCTATATATAAACCATCCCGAACCCCTCGATTAGATTCCAGTCTGTAACTCACTCCCGGGTATCTGTTACTCTATATATAAACTATCCTGAACCACTCGATTAGATTCCAGTCTGTATCTCACTGCCAGGTATCTGTTATTCTATATATAAACCACCCCGAACCCCTCGATTAGATTCCAGTCTGTAACTCACTCCCGGGTTTCTGTTATTCAATATATAAACCACCCGGAAACCCTTCCATTAGATTCCAGTCTGTAACTCACTCCCGGGTATCTGTTATTCTATCTATACCCACCCCGAATCCTTCCATTAGATTCCAGTCTGTAACTCACTCCCGGTTATCTGTTATTCTATATATAAACCACCCGGAAACCCTCGATTAATTCCAGTCTGTAACTCATTCCCGGGTATCTGTTATTCTATATATAAACCACCCCGAACCCCTCAATTAGATTCTAGTCTGTAACTCACTCCCGGGTATCTGTTATTCTATATATAAACTGTCCTGAACCCCTCGATTAGATTCCAGTCTGTAACTCACTCCCGGGTATCTGTTACTCTATATATAAACCACCCTGAACCCCTCGATTAGATTCCAGTCTGTAACTCAATCCCGGGTATCTGTTATTCTTGATATAAACCACCCTGAACCCCTCAATTAGATTCCAGTCTGTAACTCACTCCCGGGTATCTGTTATTTTATATATAAACCACCCCGAACCCCTCGATTAGATTCCAGTCTGTAACTCACTCCCGGGTATCTGTTATTCTAGAAAAACCACCCCGAACCCCCCGATTAGATTCCAGTCTGTAACACACTCCCGGGTATCTGTTATTCTATCTATAAACCACCCCGAACCTCTCGATTAGATTCCAGTCTGTAACTCACTCCCGGGTATCTGTTATTCTGTATATAAACCACCCCGAACCCCTCGATTAGATTCCAGTCTGTAACTCACTCCCGGGTATCTGTTATTCTATATATAAACCACCCCGAACCCCTCGATTAGATTCCAGTCTGTAACTCACTCCCGGGTATCTGTTAATCTATATATAAACCATCCTGAACCCCTCGATTAGATTCCAGTCTGTAACTCACTCCCGGGTATCTGTTATTCTATATATAAACCACCCCGAACCCCTCGATTAGATTCCAGTCTGTAACTCACTCCCGGGTATCTGTTATTCTATATATAAACCATCCCGAACCCCACAATTATATTCCAGTCTGTAACTCGCATCCGGGTATCTGTTATTTTATATATAAACCACCCCGAACCCCTCGATTAGATTCCAGTCTGTAACTCACTCCCGGGTATCTGTTATTCTATCTATAAACCACCCCGAACCTCTCGATTAGATTCCAGTCTGTAACTCACTCCCAGGTATCTGTTATTCTATATATAAACCACCCCGAACCCCTCGATTAGATTCCAGTCTGTAACTCACTCCCGGGTATCTGTTATTGTATATATAAACCACCCCGAACCCCTCGATTAGATTCCAGTCTGTAACTCACTCCCGGTACCTGTTATTCTATCTATAAACCACCCCGAACCCCTCGATTAGATTCCAGTCTGTAACTCACTTCCGGGTATCTGTTATTCTATATATAAACCACCCCGAACCCCTAGATTAGATTCTAGTCTGTAACTTACTCCCGGGTATCTGTTATTCTATATATAAACCATCCTGAACACCTCGATTAGATTCCAGTCTGTAACTCACTCCCGGGTATCTGTTATTCTATATATAAACCAGCCTGAACCCCTCAATTAGATTCCAGTCTGTAACTCACTCCCGGGTATCTGTTATTCTATATATAAACCACCCCGAACCCCTCGATTAGATTCAAGTCTGTAACTCACTCCCGGGTATCTATTTTTCTATATATAAACCACCCTGAACCCCTCGATTAGATTCCAGTCTGTAACTCACTCCCGGGTATCTGTTATTCTATATATAAACCATCCTGAACCCCTCAATTAGATTCCAGTCTGTAACTCACTCCCGGGTATCTGTTATTCTATATATAAACCATCCTGAACCCCTCGATTAGATTCCACTCTGTAACTCACTCCCGGGTATCTGTTATTCTGTATATAAACTTTCCTGAACCCCTCGATTAGATTCCAGTCTGTAACTCACTCCCAGGTATCTGTTATTCTATATATAAACTTTCCTGAACCCCTCGATTAGATTCCAGTCTGTAACTCACTCCCAGGTATCTGTTATTCTATATATCAACCACCCCGAACCCCTCGATTAGATTCCAGTCTGTAACTCACTCCCGGGTATCTGTTATTCTATATATAAACCTCCCCGAACCCCTCGATTAGATTCCAGTCTGTAACTCACTCCCGGGTATCTGTTATTCTATATATAAACCACCCCGAACCCCTCGATTAGATTCCAGTCTGTAACTCACTCCCGGTACCTGTTATTCCATATAAAGACCACCCCAAAACCCTCGATTAGATTCCAGTCTGTAACTGGAGCATCCCCAAGTCGTGGTCCACATAGGTACCAACGACATAGGTAGGAAAAGGGATGGGGATGTCAGGCAGGAATTCAAGGAGCTGGGGTGGAAATGTAGACCTAGGACAAACAGAGTTATTATCTCTGGGTTGTTACCCGTGCCACGTGATAGCAAGACGAGGAATAGGGAGAGAGAGGAGTTGAACACGTGGCTACAGGGATGGTGCAGGAGGGAGGGTTTCGGATTTCTGGATAATTGGGGCTCATTCTGGGATCAGTCGGAACTCTACAAATGGGATGGTCTACACCTGGACCAGAGGGGTACCAATATCTTTGGGGAGATTTGCTAATGCTCTTCGGGAGGGTTTAAACTAGTTCAGCAGGGGCTTGGGAACCTGAATTGGAACTGCAGTATACAGGACGTTGAGAGTAGTGAGGTCATGAGTAAGGTTTCAAAGTTGCAGGAGTGTACCGGCAGGCAGGAAGGTGGTTTAAAGTGTGTCTTCTTCAATGCCTTGAGCGTCCGGAATGGGTGGGCGAACTTGCAGCATGGGTTGGTACCTGGCACATCGATGTTGTGGCCGTTTCGGAGACATGGGGCGAAATTCTCCCCCAACGGCAGGATGTCTGCCGACTGGCGCCAAAGCCGGCGCCAATCAGACGGGCATCGCGCCGGCCCAAAGGTGCGGAATGCCCCGCCAGCTGGCGGAAATGGCGTTTGGTGCCCCGCCAGCTGGCGCGGAAATGCGGCGCATGCGCGGGAGCGTCAGCGGCCGCTGTCAGTTTCCCGCGCATGTGCAGTGGGGAGAGTCTCTTCCGCCTCCGCCATGGTGGAGACCGGGGCGGAGGCGGAAGGGAAAGAGTGCCCCCACGGCACAGGCCCGCCCGCGGATCGGTGGGCCCCGATCGCGGGCCAGGCCACCGTGGGGGCACCCCCCGGGGTCAGATCGCCCCGCGCCCCCCCCCAGGACCCCGGAGCCCGCCCACGTAAATACCAGGTTTGATTCACGTCGGCGGGACAGGCAATTCCTGGGCGGGACTTCAGCCCATCCGGGCCGGCGAATCCAGCGGGGGGTCCCGCCAACCGGCGCGGCCCGATTCCCGCCCAATCTCCAGGAGCGGAGACTTCGGCGGGGGCGGGGGCGGGATTCACGGCGGCCAACGGCCATTCTCCGACCCGGCGGGGGGTCGGAGAATGACGCCCCTGGATAGAGCAGGGACAGGAATGGTTGTTGCAGGTGCCAGGATTTAGATATTTCAATAAGCTCAGGGAAGGTGGTAAAAGAGGGGGAGGGGTGGCATTGTTAGTCAAGGACAGTATTACGGTGGCAGAAAAAACGTTTGATGAGGACTCGTCTACTGAGGTAGTATGGGCTGAGGTTAGAAACAGGAAAGGAGAGGTCACCCTGTTAGGAGTTTTCTATAGGCGTCCGAAAAGTTCCAGAAATGTAGAGGAGAGGATTGCAAAGATGATATCAGGGGAAAACAGCAGTTGCCAGACCAATGGCACCACGGCTGGCTCTGATGTTCAGAAGGGAGGGTCAAAGCGCAGAAGAGCAATAGTAATAGGGGACTCTATAGTCAGGGGCACAGAGAGGCGCTTCTGTGGACCCGAAAGAGACTCCAGGATGGTATGTTGCCTCCCTGGTGCCAGGGTCCATGATGTCTCCGAACGGGTAGAGGGCATCCTGAAGGGGGAGGGCAAACAGGCAGAGGTCGTTGTACATATTGGTACTAACGACATAGGCAGGAAGGGGCATGAGGTCCTGCAGCAGGAGTTCAGGGAGCTAGGCAGAAAGTTAAAAGACAGGACCTCTAGGGTTGTAATCTCAGGATTACTCCCTGTGCCACGTGCCAGTGAGGCTAGAAATAGGAATATAGAGCAGCTAAACACGTGGCTAAACAGCTGGTGTAGGAGGGAGGGTTTCCGTTATCTGGACCACTGGGAGCTCTTCCGGGGCAGGTGTGACCTATATAAGAAGGACGGATTGCATCTAAACTGGAGAGGCATAAATATCCTGGCCGCGAGGTTTGCTAGTGTCACACGGGATGGTTTAAACTAGTATGGCAGGGGGGTGGGCACGGGAGCAATAGGTCAGAAGGTGAGAGCATTGAGGGAGAACTAGGGAATAGGGACAGTGTGGCTCTGAGGCAGAGCAGACAGGGAGAAGTTGCTGAACACAGCGGATCTGGTGGCCTGAAGTGCATATGTTTTAATGCAAGAAGTATTACCGATAAGGCTTAGAGCTTGGATTAGTACTTGGAACTATGATGTTGTTGCCATTACAGAGACCTGGTTGGGGGAAGGGCAGGATTGGCAGCTAAACGTTCCAGGATTTAGATGTTTCAGGCGGGATAGAGGGGGATGTAAAAGGGGAGGCGGAGTTGCGCTACTGGTTCGGGACAATATCACAGCTGTACTGCGAGAGGACACCTCAGAGGGCAGTGAGGCTATATGGGTAGAGATCAGGAATAAGAAGGGTGCAGTCACAATGTTGGGGGTATACTACAGGCCTCCCAACAGCCAGCGGGAGATAGAGGAGCAGATAGGTAGACAGATTTTGGAAAAGAGTAAAAACAACAGGGTTGTGGTGATGGGAGACTTCAACTTCCCCAATATTGACTGGGACTCACTTAGTGCCAGGGGCTTAGACGGGGCGGAGTTTGTAAGGAGCATCCAGGAGGGCTTCTTAAAACAATATGTAGACAGTCCAACTAGGGAAGGGGCGGTACTGGACCTGGTATTGGGGAATGAGCCCGGCCAGGTGGTAGATGTTTCAGTAGGGGAGCATTTCGGGAACAGTGACCACAATTCAGTAAGTTTTAAAGTACTGGTGGACAAGGATAAGAGTGGTCCTCGGATGAATGTGCTAAATTGGGGGAAGGCTAATTATAACAATATTATGCGGGAACTGAAGAACCTAGATTGGGGGCGGATGTTTGAGGGCAAATCAACATCTGACATGTGGGAGGCTTTCAAGTGTCAGTTGAAAGGAATTCAGGACCGGCATGTTCTTGTGAGGAATAAGGATAAATACGGCAATTTTCGGGAACCTTGGATAACGAGAGATATTGTCGGCCTCGTCAAAAAGAAAAAGGAGGCATTTGTCAGGGCTAAATGGCTGGGAACAGACGAAGCCTGTGTGGAATATAAGGAAAGTAGGAAGGAACGAAAGCAAGGAGTCAGGAGGGCTAGAAGGGGTCACGAAAAGTCATTGGCAAATAGGGTTAAGGAAAATCCCAAGGCTTTTTACACGTACATAAAAAGCAAGAGGGTAGCCAGGGAAAGGGTTGGCCCACTGAAGGGTAGGCAAGGGAATCTATGTGTGGAGCCAGAGGAAATGGGCGAGGTACTAAATGAATACTTTGCATCAGTATTCACCAAAGAGAAGGAATTGGTAGATGTTGAGTCTGGAGAAGGGTGTGTAGATAGCCTGGGTCACATTGAGATCCAAAAAGACGAGGTGTTGGGTGTCTTAAAAAAATTAAGGTAGAAAAGTCCCCAGGGCCTGATGGGATCTACCCCAGAATACTGAAGGAGGCTGGAGAGGAAATTGCTGAGGCCTTGACAGAAATCTTTGGATCCTCGCTGTCTTCAGGGGATGTCCCGGAGGACTGGAGAATAGCCAATGTTGTTCCTCTGTTTAAGAAGGGTAGCAAGGATAATCCATGGAACTACAGGCCTGTGAGCCTTACTTCAGTGGTAGAGAAATTACTGGAGAGAATTCTTCGAGACAGGATCTCCTCCCATTTGGAAGCAAATGGATGTATTAGTGAGAGGCAGCATGGTTTTGTGAAGGGGAGGTCGTGTCTCACTAACTTGAGATAGAGTTTTTCGAGGAGGTCACAAAGATGATTGATGCAGGTAGGGCAGTGGATGTTGTCTATATGGACTTCAGTAAGGCCTTTGACAAGGTCCCTCATGGTAGACTAGTACAAAAGGTGAAGTCACACGGGATCAGGTGTGAGCTGGCAAGGTGGATACAGAACTGGCTAGGCCATAGAAGGCAGAGAGTAGCAATGGAAGGATGCTTTTCTAATTGGAGGGCTGTGACCAGTGGTGTTCCACAGGGATCAGTGCTGGGACCTTTTCTGTTTGTAGTATATATAAATGATTTGGAGGAAAATGTAACTGGTCTGATTAGTAAGTTTGCAGACGACACAAAGGTTGGTGGAATTGCGGATAGCGATGAGGACTGTCAGAGGATACAGCAGGATTTAGATTGTTTGGAGACTTGGGAAGAGAGATGGCAGATGGAGTTTAATCCGGACAAATGTGAGGTAATGCATTTTGGAAGGTCTAATGCAGGTAGGGAATATACAGTGAATGGTCGAACCCTCAAGAGTATTGAAAGTCAGAGAGATCTAGGTGTACAGGTCCACAGGTAACTGAAAGGGGCAACACAGGTGGAGAAGGTAGTCAAGAAGGCATACGGCATACTTGCCTTCATTGGCCGGGGCATTGAGTCTCAGAATTGGCAAGTCATGTTGCAGCTGTATAGAACCTTAGTTAGGCCACACTTGGAGTATAGTGTTCAATTCTGGTCACCACACTACCAGAAGGATGTGGAGGCTTTAGAGAGGGTGCAGAAGAGATTTACCAGAATGTTGCCTGGTATGGAGGGCATTAGCTATGAGGAGCGGTTGAATAAACTCGGTTTGTTCTCACTGGAACGAAGGAGGTTGAGGGGCGACCTGATAGAGGTCTACAAAATTATGAGGGGCATAGACAGAGTGGACAGTCAGAGGCTTTTCCCCAGGGTAGAGGGGTCAATTACTAGGGGGCATAGGTTTAAGGTGAGAGGGGCAAGGTTTAGAGTAGATGTATGAGGCAAGTTTTTTACACAGAGGGTAGTGGGTGCCTGGAACTCACTACCGGAGGAGGTGGTGGAAGCAGGGACGATAGTGACTTTTAAGGGGCATCTTGACAAATACATGAATAGGATGGGAATAGAGGGATACGGACCCAGGAAGTGGAGACGATTGTAGTTTAGTCGGGCAGCATGGTCGGCACGGGCTTGGAGGGCCGAAGGGCCTGTTCCTGTGCTGTACTTTTCTTTGGTATCAGGGGTCACCCTGAGTGGGTCAGGGATGGGTTTGTTGAATTTGGTGTCCGTTCTGGCGATGGTTCCAGTTGAATGTGTGCTCTCTCCCCCCCACCCCCCCGCCCCAGGGCTGGAGTTGTGCGACCCTCCCCATCGCTTGATGGTTACCATGGTGGCCGGGTTCTTCGCTGTAGGCGGTCAGTTCCTCCTGTTGGGTCTGGCAGTCGGCTGTGGCAGTTGGCGCCTCCTACAGGTCGTCATCACCGCTCCGCTGGGCCTCTTCCTGGTGTACTGGTCAGTACGTACTCCCAGCGACCCTCTCGCTCTCCCCCTGTCTCCCTCCTCTCCCCCCGTCTCCCTCCCCTCCCCCCGTCTCCCTCCTCTCCCCCTGTCTCCCTCTTCTCCCCCCCGTCTCCCTCCTCCCCCGTTTCCCTCCTCTCCCCCGTCTCCCTCCTCTCCCCCCCGTCTCCCTCCTCTCCCCCCCGTCTCCCTCCTCTCCCCCCGTCTCCCTCCTCTCCCCCCGTCTCCCTCCTCTCCCCCCGTCTCCCTCCTCTCCCCCCGTCTCCCTCCTCTCCCCCCGTCTCCCTCCTCTCCCCCCCGTCTCCCTCCTCTCCCCCCCGTCTCCCTCCTCTCCCCCCGTCTCCCTCCTCTCCCCCCGTCTCCCTCCTCTCCCCCCCCGTCTCCCTACTCCCCCCCATCTCCCTCCTCTCCCCCCGTCTCCCTCCTCTCCCCCAGTCTCCCTCCTCTCCCCCCGTCTCCCTCTTCTCCCCCCGTCTCCCTCTTCTCCCCCCGTCTCCCTCCTCTCCCCCCGTCTCCCTCCTCTCCCCCAGTCTCCCTCCTCTCCCCCCGTCTCCCTCTTCTCCCCCCCGTCTCCCTCTTCTCCCCCCGTCTCCCTCCTCTCCCCCCGTCTCCCTCCCCTCCCCCCGTCTCCCTCCTCTCCCCCCCGTCTCCCTCCTCTCCCCCGTCTCCCTCCTCTCCCCCGTCTCCCTCCTCTCCCCCCGTCTCCCTCCTCCCCCCCGTCTCCCTCCTCTCCCCCCCCCCGTCTCCCTCCTCCGCCCGTCTCCCTCCTCTCCCCCGTCTCCCTCCTCTCCCCCCGTCTCCCTCCTCTCCCCCCGTCTCCCTCCTCTCCCCCCCCGTCTCCCTACTCCCCCCCATCTCCCTCCTCTCCCCCCGTCTTCCTCTTCTCCCCCCGTCTCCCTCTTCTCCCCCCGTCTCCCTCCTCTCCCCCCGTCTCCCTCCTCTCCCCCCGTCTCCCTCCTCTCCCCCCGTCTCCCTCTTCTCCCCGTCTCCCTCTTCTCCCCGTCTCCCTCCTCTCCCCGTCTCCCTCCCCTCCCCCCGTCTCCCCCTCCCCCGTCTCCCTCCTCTCCCCGTCTCCCTCCCCTCCCCCCGTCTCCCCCCTCCCCCGTCTCCCTCCTCCCCCCGTCTCCCTCCTCTCCCCCCGTCTCCCTCTTCTCCCCGTCTCCCTCCTCTCCCCGTCTCCCTCCCCTCCGCCCGTCTCCCCCCTCCCCCGTCTCCCTCCTCTCCCCGTCTCCCTCCCCTCCCCCCGTCTCCCCCCTCCCCCGTCTCCCTCCTCCCCCCGTCTCCCTCCTCTCCCCCCGTCTCCCTCCTCTCCCCCCGTCTCCCTCCTCTCCCCCCATCTCCCTCCTCTCCCCCATCTCCCTCCTCTCCCCCCGTCTCCCTCCTCTCCCCCGTCTCCCTCCTCTCCCCCCGTCTTCCTCCTCTCCCCCGTCTCCCTCCTCTCCCCCCCGTTTCCCTCCTCTCCCCCCGTTTCCCTCCTCTCCCCCGTCTCCCTCCTCTCCCCCCCGTTTCCCTCCTCTCCCCCCGTTTCCCTCCACCCCGTCTCCCTCCTCTCCCCCGTCTCACTCCTCTCCCCCCCCGTCTCCCTCCTCTCCCCCCATCTCCCTCCTCTCCCCCATCTCCCTCCTCTCCCCCCGTCTCCCTCCCCTCCCCCCGTCTCCCTCCTTTCCCCCGTCTCCCTCCTCTCCCCCCGTCTTCCTCCTCTCCCCCGTCTCCCTCCTCTCCCCCCCGTTTCCCTCCTCTCCCCCCGTTTCCCTTCACCCCGTCTCCCTCCTCTCCCCCGTCTCCCTCCTCTCCCCCCGTCTCCCTCCTCTCCCCCGTCTCCCTCCTCTCCCCCCCATCTCCCTCCTCTCCCCCCCATCTCCCTCCTCTCCCCCCATCTCCCTCCTCTCCCCCCGTCTCCCTCCTCTCCCCCGTCTCCCTCCTCTCCCCCCCGTCTCCCTCCTCTCCCCCCGTCTCCCTCCTCCCCCCCATCTCCCTCCTCTCCCCCCGTCTCCCTCCTCTCCCCCCGTCTCCCTCCCCTCCCCCGTCTCCCTCCTCTCCCCCCGTCTCCCTCCTCTCCCCCATCTCCCGCCTCTCCCCCGTCTCCCTCCTCTCCCCCCGTCTCCCTCCTCTCTCCCCCCGTCTCCCCCCTTCTCCCTCCCCTCCCCCCATCTCCCTCCTCTCCCCCCGTCTCCCTCCTCTCCCCCCGTCTCCCTCCTCTCCCCCCGTCTCCCTCCTCTCCCCCCGTCTCCCTCCTCTCCCCCCGTCTCCCTCCTCTCCCCCGTCTCCCTCCTCTCCCCCGTCTCCCTCCTCTCCCCCGTCTCCCTCCTCTCCCCCGTCTCCCTCCTCTCCCCCCGTCTCCCTCCTTCCCCCCGTCTCCCTCCTTCCCCCCGTCTCCCTCCTTCCCCCCGTCTCCCTCCTCCCCCCCGTCTCCCTCCTCCCCCCCATCTCCCTCCTCCCCCCCGTCTCCCTCCTCTCCCCCGTCTCCCTCCTCTCCCCCCCCGTCTCCCTCTTCCCCGTCTCCCTCCCCTCCCCCCGTCTCCCTCCTCCGGGGGGATTGGAGTGAAAGGGATTGGAGAGTGAGGGACGGGAGATAGAGAGAGGGATTGGAGAGAGAGAGAGGGATTGGAGAGAGAGAGAGCGATTGGAGAGAGGGAGAGAGAGATTGAAGAGAGAGAGATTGGAGAGAGAGAGAGAATGGAGAGAGATTGGAGAGAGAGATGCATTGGAGAGAGAGAGAGAGGAATTGGAGAGAGCGAGAGAGGGATTCGAGAGAGAGAGGGATTGGAGAGAGAGAGACAGGGATTGGAGAGAGTGAGATATGGATTGGAGAGAGAGAGAGAAGGATTGGAGAGAGAGAGAGAGAGAGGGATTGGAAAGAGAGAGAGAGGGATTCAAGAGAGAGAGAGAGAGATTGGACGGAGATAGTGGGATTGGTGAGAGAGAGAGGGATTGGAGAGAGAGAGATTGCAGAGAGAGAGATTGGAGAGAGAGAGAGATTGGAGAGAGGGATTGGAGAGGGAGCAATTGTAGAGAGAGAGAGAGAGATTGCAGAGAGAGAGATTGGAGAGAGGGAGAGATTGGAGAGAGGGATTGGAGAGAGAGAGAGAGAGGGATTGTTTGGAGAGAGGGATTGGAGAGAGAGAGAGAGGGATTGGAGAGAGAGAGAGGCATTGGAGAGCGAGAGAGGCATTGGAGAGAAAGAGAGGGGGATTGGAGAAAGAGAGAGAGGGATTGGAGAGAGAGAGAGGGGGATTGGAGAGAGAGTGGGGTTGGAGAGAGAGAGTGGGGTTGGAGAGAGAGAGCGATTGGAGAGAGGGAGAGAGAAATTGGAGAGAGAGAGGGATTAGAGAGAGAGAGAGGGGGATTGGAGAGAGAGATAGTGGGATTGGAGAGTGAGAGAGGGATTGAAGAGAGAGAGAGAGAGAGGGATTGGAGAGAGAGAGAGAGCGAGGGCGATTGGAGAAGGATTGGTGAGAGAGAGGGAGATTGGAGAGGGAGAGAGAGTGAGGGATTGGAGAGAGAGATTAGGGAGAGAGAGAGATTGGAGAGAGTGAGAGGGGGGGATTGGAGAGAGAGATAGAGAGGGATTGGAGAGAGAGAGGGAGGGATTGGAGAGAGAGTGGGAATGGAGAGAGAGAGAGAGAGAGGGATTGGCGAGAGAGAAGGAGGGATTGGAGAGAGAGGGAAGGATTGGCATGAGAGAGAGAGGGGGACTGGAGAAGGATTGGTAGAGAGAGAGAGAGAGGGATTGGAGAGAGAGAGAGAGATTATGGAGAGCGAGAGATTGGAGAGAGAGAGAGGGATTAGAGAGAGAGAGAGGGAGGGATTGGAGAGAGAGAGGGGGGGATTGGAGAGAGAGATAGAGAGATTGGAGAGCGAGAGAGAGGGATTGGAGAGAGAGAGAGACCGATTGGAGAGAGAGAGAGAGAGGGTTTGGAGAGAGAGAGAGAGATTGGAGAGAGAGAGAGGGGATTGGAGAGAGAGCGGGATTTGAGAGAGATGGATTGGAGAGAGAGAGGGATTGGAGTGAAAGGGATTGGAGAGTGAGGGACAGGAGATAGAGAGAGGGATTGGAGAGAGAGAGGGATTGGAGAGAGAGAGAGCGATTGGAGAGAGGGAGAGAGAGATTGAAGAGAGAGAGATTGGAGAGAGAGAGAGAATGGAGAGAGATTGGAGAGAGAGATGCATTGGAGAGAGAGAGAGAGGAATTGGAGAGAGCGAGAGAGGGATTCGAGAGAGAGAGGGATTGGAGAGAGAGAGAGGGAGCAATTGGAGAGAGAGAGTGTTTGGAGAGAGAGAGAGAGATTGGAGAGAGAGAGGGATTGGAGAGAGAGAGGGATTGGAGAGAGAGAGGGATTGGAGAGAGAAGGATTGGAGAGAGAAGGTTTGGAGAGAGAGACAGAGATTGGAGACAGAGAGAGGGATTGGAGAGAGAGGGAGGGATTTGAGAGAGAGAGAGAGGGATTGGAGAGAGAGAGGGATTGGAGAGAGTGAGGGATTGGAGAGAGAAGGATTGGAGAGGGAAGGATTGGAGAGAGAGACAGAGATTGGAGACAGAGAGAGGGATTGGAGAGAGAGGGAGGGATTTGAGAGAGAGAGAGAGGGATTGGAGAGAGAGAGTGATTGGAGAGAGAAAGAGAGGGATTGGAGAGAGAGGGAATGGAGAGAGAGGGTGGAATTTCAGAGAGAGAGCAATTGGAGAGAGAGAGAGAGAGAATGGAGAGAGAGAGATGGATTGGAGAGAGAGAGAGGAATTGGAGAGAGCGAGAGAGGGATTCTCGAGAGAGAGAGAGATTGGAGCGAGATAGGGATTGGAGGGAGATAGTGGGATTGGAGAGAGAGAGAGGGATTGGAGAGAGCGAGGGAGGGATTGGAGAGAGAGAGCGAGAGGGATTGGAGAGAGAGAGAGAGAGGAATTGGAGAGAGAGTGCGAGAGGGATTGGAGAGAGAGCGATTGTAGAGAGAGAGAAAGATTGCAGAGAGAGAGGGAGATTTGAGAGGGAGAGAGAGATTGGGGAGAGGGATTGGAGAGAGAGAGAGGGATTGTAGAGAGAGGGATTGGAGAGAGAGAGTGGGATTGGAGAGAGAGAGCGATTGGAGAGAGGGAGGGATTGGAGAGAGAGAGAGAGAGCGATTGGAGAGAGAGAGGGATTGGAGACAGAGAGAGAGGGATTGGAGAGAGAGAGTGGGATTGGAGAGATAGATGGATTGGAGAGAGAGAGGGATTGGAGAGAGAGGGATTGGAGAGAGGGAGGGATTGGAGCGAGAGAGGGATTGGAGAGACAGAGTGAGAGATTGGAGAGAGAGAGATTGGAGAGAGAGAGAGAATGGAGAGAGAGAGAGATGGATTGGAGAGAGAGAGGAATTGGAGAGAGCGAGAGAGGGATTCGAGAGAGAGAGGGAGGGATTGGAGAGAGAGGGGGATTGGAGAGAGATAGTGGGACTGAAGAGAGAGAGAGAATTGAGAGAGAGATGGATTGGAGAGAGAGAGGAATTGGAGAGAGCCAGAGAGGGATTCGAGAGAGAGAAGGATTGGAGAGAGATAGTGGGACTGGAGAGAGAGAGAGAGGGAGCAATTGGAGAGAGAGAGCGAGAGGGATTGGAGAGAGAGTGTTTGGAGAGAGAGAGAGAGATTGGAGAGAGAGAGAGATTGGAGAGAGAGAGAGAGATTGGAGAGAGGGATTGGAGAGGGAGCAATTGTAGAGAGAGAGAGAGAGATTGGAGCGAGAGAGAGATTGGAGAGAGGGATTGGAGAGAGAGGGATTGGAGAGAGAGCGAAGGATTGGAGAGAGAGAGATTGCAGAGAGAGAGAGAATGGAGAGAGAGAGATGGATTGGAGAGAGAGAGAGAGAGGGATTGGAGAGAGAGAGAAGGATTGGAGAGAGATAGTGGGACTGGGAGAGAGAGAGAGAGGGAGCAATTGGAGAGAGAGCGAGAGGGATTGGAGAGAGAGCGTTCGGAGAGAGAGAGAGAGATTGGAGAGAGAGAGAGAGATTGGAGAGAGGGATTGGAGAGGGAGCAATTGTAGAGAGAGAGAGAGATTGCAGAGAGAGAGATTGGAGCGAGAGAGAGATTGGAGAGAGGGATTGGAGAGAGAGGGATTGGAGAGAGAGGGATTGGAGAGAGAGCGAGGGATTGGAGAGAGAGAGAGTGGGCTTGGAGAAAGAGAGAGAGGGATTGGAGAGAGAGAGAGAAATTGGAAAGAGAGAGATGGATTGGAGAGAGAGGGAGAGGGATTGGAGAGAGAGAGAGGGATTGGAGAGAGAGAGAGATTAGGGGGAGAGAGAGATCGGAGAGAGAGAGAGGGGGGGATTGGAGAGAGAGATAGAGAGGGCTTGGAGAGAGAGAGAGGGGGATTGGAGAGAGCGAGGGAGGGATTGGAGAGAGAGAGCGAGAGGGATTGGAGAGAGAGAGAGAGAGGAATTGGAGAGAGAGAGCGAGAGGGATTGGAGAGAGAGCGATTGTAGAGAGAGAGAAAGATTGCAGAGAGAGAGGGAGATTTGAGAGGGAGAGAGAGATTGGGGAGAGGGATTGGAGAGAGAGAGAGAGAGGGATTGTAGAGAGAGGGATTGGAGAGAGAGAGTGGGATTGGAGAGAGAGAGCGATTGGAGAGAGGGAGGGATTGGAGAGAGAGAGAGAGAGCGATTGGAGAGAGTGAGGGATTGGAGACAGAGAGAGAGGGATTGGAGAGAGAGAGAGGGATTGGAGAGAGAGAGTGGGATTGGAGAGATAGATGGATTGGAGAGAGAGAGGGATTGGAGAGAGAGGGATTGGAGAGAGGGAGGGATTGGAGCGAGAGAGGGATTGGAGAGACAGAGCGAGAGATTGGAGAGAGAGATTGGAGAGAGAGAGAGAATGGAGAGAGAGAGATGGATTGGAGAGAGAGAGGAATTGGAGAGAGCGAGAGAGGGATTCGAGAGAGAGAGGGAGGGATTGGAGAGAGAGGGGGATTGGAGAGAGATAGTGGGACTGAAGAGAGAGAGAGAATTGAGAGAGAGATGGATTGGAGAGAGAGAGAGGAATTGGAGAGAGCCAGAGAGGGATTCGAGAGAGAGAAGGATTGGAGAGAGATAGTGGGACTGGAGAGAGAGAGAGAGAGGGAGCAATTGGAGAGAGAGAGCGAGAGGGATTGGAGAGAGAGTGTTTGGAGAGAGAGAGAGAGATTGGAGAGAGAGAGAGATTGGAGAGAGAGAGAGAGATTGGAGAGAGGGATTGGAGAGGGAGCAATTGTAGAGAGAGAGAGAGAGATTGCAGAGAGAGAGATTGGAGCGAGAGAGAGATTGGAGAGAGGGATTGGAGAGAGAGGGATTGGAGAGAGAGCGAGGGATTGGAGAGAGAGAGATTGCAGAGAGAGAGAGAATGGAGAGAGAGAGATGGATTGGAGAGAGAGAGAGAGAGGGATTGGAGAGAGAGAGAAGGATTGGAGAGAGATAGTGGGACTGGAGAGAGAGAGAGAGAGGGAGCAATTGGAGAGAGAGAGCGAGAGGGATTGGAGAGAGAGCGTTCGGAGAGAGAGAGAGAGATTGGAGAGAGAGAGAGATTGGAGAGAGGGATTGGAGAGGGAGCAATTGTAGAGAGAGAGAGAGAGATTGCAGAGAGAGAGATTGGAGCGAGAGAGAGATTGGAGAGAGGGATTGGAGAGAGAGGGATTGGAGAGAGAGCGATGGATTGGAGAGAGAGAGAGAGGGCTTGGAGAAAGAGAGAGAGGGATTGGAGAGAGAGAGAGAGAAATTGGAGAGAGAGAGATTGCAGAGAGAGAGAGAATGGAGAGAGAGAGATGGATTGGAGAGAGAGGGAGAGGGATTGGAGTAGAGAGAGAGTGATTGGAGAGAGGGAGAGAGAAATTGGAGAGAGAGAGAGAGATTAGGGGGAGAGAGAGATCGGAGAGAGAGAGGGGGGATTGGAGAGAGAGATAGAGAGGGCTTGGAGAGAGAGAGGGAGGGATTGGAGAGCGAGTGGGAATGGAGAGAGAGAGAGGGATTGGAGAGAGAGAAGGAGGGATTGGAGAGAGAGGGAAGGATTGGCGAGAGAGAGAGAGGGAAACTGGAGAAAGATTGGAGAGAGAGAGAGAGAGATTATGGAGAGAGAGAGATTGGAGAGAGAGAGAGGGATTAGAGAGAGAGAGGGGGAGGGATTGGAGAGAGAGATAGAGAGATTGGAGCGAGAGAGAGAGATTGGAGAGAGAGAGATTGGAGAGAGAGAGGGATTGGAGAGAGAGAGAGGGATTGGAGAGAGAGAGAGAGCGATTGGAGACAGAGAGGGATTGGAGAGAGAGAGGGATTGGAGACGGAGAGAGAGGGATTGGAGAGAGAGAGAGGGATTGGAGAGAGAGATGGATTGGACAGAGAGGGATTGGAGAGAGAGGGATTGGAGAGAGAGAGGGATTGGAGAGAGAGAGGGATTGGAGAGACGGAGCGAGAGATAGGTGCGAGAGAGATTGGAGAGAGAGAGAGAATGGAGAGAGAGAGATGGATTGGAGAGAGAGAGAGGAATTGGAGAGAGCGAGAGAGGGATTCGAGAGAGAGGGGGAGGGATTGGAGAGAGAGGGGGATCGGAGAGAGATAGTGGGACTGGACAGAGAGAGCGAATTGAGAGAGAGATGGATTGGAGAGAGAGAGAGAGGAATTGGAGAGAGCGAGAGAGGGATTCGAGAGAGAGAGGGATTGGAGAGGGAGAGAAGGATTGGAGAGCGATAGTGGGACTGGAGAAAGAGTGAGAGAGGGAGCAATTGGAGAGAGAGAGCGAGAGGGATTGGAGAGAGAGAGACAGATTGGAGACAGAGAGAGGGATTGGAGAGAGAGAGGGGGCTTGGAGAGAGGGATTGAAAAGAGAGGGATTGGAGAGAGAGCGATTGGAGAGAGAGAGAGAGAGGGATTGGAGAGAGAGAGAAGGCTTGGCGAGAGAGAGAGGGGGGGATTGGAGAAGGATTGGTGAGAGAGAGGGGGATTGGAGAGAGAGAGAGAGAGGGATTGGAGAGAGAGAGGGATTGGAGACAGAGAGAGAGGGATTGGAGAGAGAGAGAGGGATTGGAGAGAGAGAGGGATTGGAGACGGAGAGAGAGGGATTGGAGAGAGAGAGAGGGATTGGAGAGAGAGATGGATTGGAGAGAGAGGGATTGGAGAGAGAGAGGGATTGGAGAGAGAGAGGGATTGGAGAGACGGAGCGAGAGATAGGTACGAGAGAGATTGGAGAGAGAGAGAGAATGGAGAGAGAGAGATGGATTGGAGAGAGAGAGAGGAATTGGAGAGAGCGAGAGAGGGATTCGAGAGAGAGAGGGAGGGATTGGAGAGAGAGGGGGATTGGAGAGAGATAGTGGGACTGGACAGAGAGAGCGAATTGAGAGAGAGATGGATTGGAGAGAGAGAGAGAGGAATTGGAGAGAGCGAGAGAGGGATTCGAGAGAGAGAGGGATTGGAGAGGGAGAGAAGGATTGGAGAGCGATAGTGGGACTGGAGAAAGAGTGAGAGAGGGAGCAATTGGAGAGAGAGAGCGAGAGGGATTGGAGAGAGAGAGACAGATTGGAGACAGAGAGAGGGATTGGAGAGAGAGAGGGGGCTTGGAGAGAGGGATTGAAAAGAGAGGGATTGGAGAGAGAGCGATTGGAGAGAGAGAGAGAGGGATTGGAGAGAGAGAGAAGGCTTGGCGAGAGAGAGAGGGGGGGATTGGAGAAGGATTGGTGAGAGAGAGGGGGATTGGAGAGAGAGAGAGAGAGGGATTGGAGAGAGAGGGGGGATTGGAGAGAGTGGGAATGGAGAGAGAGAGAGGGATTGGAGAGAGAGAGAGGGTGGGATTGGAGAGAGAGGGAAGGATTGGCGAGAGAGAGAGGGGGGGATTGGAGAAGATTTGGTGAGAGAGAGAGAGAGGGATTGGCGAGAGAGAGAGAGATTAGGGAGGGAGAGAGATTGGAGAGAGAGAGAGAGAGAGGGATTGGAGAGAGAGAAAGGGAGGGATTGGAGAGAGAGAGAGGGATTGGAGAGATAGAGAGATTGGAATGAGAGAGAGATTGGAGAGAGTGAGAAAGAGGGATTGGAGAGAGAGAGAGGGATTGGTGAGAGAGAGAGATTGGAGAGAGATTGGAGAGAGAGAGATTGCAGAGAGAGAGAGAATGGAGAGAGAGAGATGGATTGGAGAGAGAGGGAGAGGGATTGGAGAGAGAGAGAGGGATTGGAGAGAGAGAGAGAGATTAGGGGGAGTGAGAGATCGGAGAGAGAGAGAGGGGGGGATTGGAGAGAGAGATAGAGAGGGCTTGGAGAGAGAGGGAGGGATTGGAGAGCGAGTGGGAATGGAGAGAGAGAGAGGGATTGGAGAGAGAGAAGGAGGGATTGGAGAGAGAGGGAAGGATTGGCGAGAGAGAGAGAGGGAAACTGGAGAAAGATTGGAGAGAGAGAGATTATGGAGAGAGAGAGATTGGAGAGAGAGAGAGGGATTAGAGAGAGAGAGGGGGAGGGATTGGAGAGAGAGATAGAGAGATTGGAGCGAGAGAGAGGGATTGGAGAGAGAGGGATTGGAGAGAGAGAGGGATTGGAGAGAGAGAGGGATTGGAGAGAGAGAGGGATTGGAGAGACGGAGCGAGAGATAGGTGCGAGAGAGATTGGAGAGAGAGAGAGAATGGAGAGAGAGAGATGGATTGGAGAGAGAGAGAGGAATTGGAGAGAGCGAGAGAGGGATTCGAGAGAGAGAGGGAGGGATTGGAGAGAGAGGGGGATTGGAGAGAGATAGTGGGACTGGACAGAGAGAGCGAATTGAGAGAGAGATGGATTGGAGAGAGAGAGAGAGGAATTGGAGAGAGCGAGAGAGGGATTCGAGAGAGAGAGGGATTGGAGAGGGAGAGAAGGATTGGAGAGCGATAGTGGGACTGGAGAAAGAGTGAGAGAGGGAGCAATTGGAGAGAGAGAGCGAGAGGGATTGGAGAGAGAGAGACAGATTGGAGACAGAGAGAGGGATTGGAGAGAGAGAGGGGGCTTGGAGAGAGGGATTGAAAAGAGAGGGATTGGAGAGAGAGCGATTGGAGAGAGAGAGAGAGGGATTGGAGAGAGAGAGAAGGCTTGGCGAGAGAGAGAGGGGGGGATTGGAGAAGGATTGGTGAGAGAGAGGGGGATTGGAGAGAGAGAGAGAGAGGGATTGGAGAGAGAGGGGGGATTGGAGAGAGTGGGAATGGAGAGAGAGAGAGGGATTGGAGAGAGAGGGAAGGATTGGCGAGAGAGAGAGGGGGGGATTGGAGAAGATTTGGTGAGAGAGAGAGAGAGGGATTGGCGAGAGAGAGAGAGAGAGGGATTGGAGAGAGAGAAAGGGAGGGATTGGAGAGAGAGAAAGGGAGGGATTGGAGAGAGAGAGAGGGATTGGAGAGATAGAGAGATTGGAATGAGAGAGAGATTGGAGAGAGTGAGAAAGAGGGATTGGAGAGAGAGAGAGGGATTGGTGAGAGAGAGAGATTGGAGAGAGATTGGAGAGAGAGAGAGATTGGAGAGAGAGAGAGATTGGAGAGAGAGAGGGGGATTGGAGAGAGAGAGAGAGCGATTGGAGAGAGAGAGAGAGAGGGTTTGGAGAGAGACAGAGGGATTGGACAGGGAGAGAGCGATTGGAGAGAGGGAGAGAGAGATTGAAGAGAGAGGGTGAGAGGGATTGGAGAGGGAGCGTTTGGAGAGTGAGAGAGAGATTGGAGAGAGAGAGAGAGATTGGAGACAGAGAGAGGGATTGGAGAGAGAGGGATTGGAGAGAGTGAGAGGTATTGAAGAGAGAGAGAGAGATTGGAGACAGAGAGAGGAATTGGAGAGAGAGGGATTGGAGATAGAGGGAGGGTTTTGTGAGAGAGAGAGGGATTGGAGAGCGAGAGGGATTGGAGAGAGAGAGCGAGAGGGATTGGAGAGAGAGAGAGAGAGAAGGATTGGAGAGAGAGGGAGTGATTGGAGAGAGAGAGCACTTGGAGAGAGAGAGAGAATGGAGAGAGAGATGGATTGGAGAGAGAGAGAGGAATTGGAGAGAGCGAGAGAGGGATTCGAGAGAGAGAGAGTGGGATTGGAGAGAGAGAGAGCGATTGGAGAGAGATGGTGGGACTGGAGAGAGAGAGAGAGAGGGATCAATTGGAGAGAGAGTGCGCGAGGGATTGGAGAGAGAGCGTTTGGAGAGAGAGAGAGCGTTTGGAGAGTGAGAGAGAGATTGGAGAGAGAGAGAGAGATTGGAGAGAGAGAGAGAGATTAGGGAGGGAGAGAGATTGGAGAGAGAGAGAGAGAGATTGGAGAGAGAGAGAGAGAGGGATTGGAGAGAGAGAAAGGGAGGGTCTGGAGAGAGAGAGAGAGAGGAATTGGAGAGAGAGATAGAGAGATTGGAGAAAGAGAGAGAGATTGGAGAGAGAGAGCGAGGGATTGGAGAGAGCGAGAGGGATTGGTGAGAGAGAGAGAGATTGGAGAGAGAGGGGGGACTGTAGAGCGAGAGAGAGGGATTGGAGAGAGAGAGAGAGTGATTGGAGAGAGAGAGAGAGGGATTGGAGAGAGATGGATTGGTGAGGGAGAGAGGGATTGGAGAGAGAGCAATTGGAGAGTGAGGGAGAGAGAGATTGAAGAGAGAGAGATTGAAGAGAGAAAGATTGAAGAGAGAGAGATTGGAGAGAGAGAGAGAGAATGGAGAGAGAGGGATGCATTGGAGAGAGAGAGAGAGAGAGGAATTGGAGAGAGCGAGATAGGGATTCGAGTGAGAGAGAGAGGGATTGGAGAGAGAGAGCGATTGGAGAGAGATAGTGGAACTGGAGAGGGAGAGAGGGAGCAATTGGAGCGAGAGCGAGAGGGATTGGAGAGAGAGCGTTTGGAGAGTGAGAGAGAGATTGGAGTTAGAGAGAGAGATTGGAGACAGAGAGAGGGATTGGAGAGAGAGAGGGATTGGAGAGAGAGGGATTGGAGAGAGAGGGATTGGAGAGAGAGGGATTGGAGAGAGGGAGGGATTGGAGAGAGATAGAGAGAGAGGGATTGGAGAGAGAGAGTGAGAGGGATTGGAGAGAAAGAGAGGGCTTGGTGAGAGAGAAAGAGGGATTGGAGAGAGAGGGATTGGAGAGAGAGGGAGGGATTTGAGAGAGAGCAATTGGAGAGAACGAGACAATAGAGAGAGAGAGATGGATTGGAGAGAGAGAGAGGGATTGGAGAGAGAGAGGGATTGGAGAGAGAGGGATTGGAGAGAGAGAGAGAGAGATTGGAGACAGAGAGAGGGATTGGACAGAGAGGGATTGGAGAGAGAGGGATTGGAGAGAGGGAGGGATTGGAGAGAGATAGAGAGAGAGGGATTGGAGAGAGAGAGTGAGAGGGATTGGAGAGAAAGAGAGGGATTGGAGAGAGAGAAAGAGGGATTGAAGAGAGAGGGATTGGAGAGAGAGGGAGGGATTTGAGAGAGAGCAATTGGAGAGAATGAGACAATAGAGAGAGAGAGATGGATTGGAGAGAGAGAGAGGGATTGGAGAGAGAGAGGGATTGGAGAGAGATAGTGGGACTGGAGAGAGTGAGAGAGAGGGAGCATTTGGAGAGAGAGCGAGAGGGATTGGAGAGAGAACGTTTGGAGAGTGAGAGAGAGATTGGAGTTAGAGAGAGAGATTGGAGACAGAGAGAGGGATTGGAGAGAGAGGGATTGGAGAGAGAGGGATTGGAGAGAGAGAGAGAGAGAGGGATTGGAGAGAGATGGATTGGAGAGGGAGAGAGGGATTGGAGAGAGAGCAATTGGAGAGAGAGATTGAAGAGAGAGAGATTGAAGAGAGAAAGATTGAAGAGAGAGAGATTGGAGAGAGAGAGAGAGAATGGAGAGAGAGGGATGCATTGGAGAGAGAGAGAGAGAGGAATTGGAGAGAGCGAGATAGGGATTCGAGTGAGAGAGAGAGGGATTGGAGAGAGAGAGCGATTGGAGAGAGATAGTGGAACTGGAGAGGGAGAGAGGGAGCAATTGGAGCGAGAGCGAGAGGGATTGGAGAGAGAGCGTTTGGAGAGTGAGAGAGAGATTGGAGTTAGAGAGAGAGATTGGAGACAGAGAGAGGGATTAGAGAGAGAGAGGGATTGGAGAGAGAGGGATTGGAGAGAGAGGAATTGGAGAGAGAGAGAGAGAGAGGGATTGGAGAGAGAGAGAGAGAGGGATTGGAGAGAGAGAGGGATTGGAGAGAGAGAGGGATTGGAGAGACGGAGCGAGAGATAGGTGCGAGAGAGATTGGAGAGAGAGAGAGAATGGAGAGAGAGAGATGGATTGGAGAGAGAGAGAGGAATTGGAGAGAGCGAGAGAGGGATTCGAGAGAGAGAGGGAGGGATTGGAGAGAGAGAGAGGGGGGGATTGGAGAGAGAGATAGAGAGGGCTTGGAGAGAGAGGGAGGGATTGGAGAGCGAGTGGGAATGGAGAGAGAGAGAGGGATTGGAGAGAGAGAAGGAGGGATTGGAGAGAGAGGGAAGGATTGGCGAGAGAGAGAGAGGGAAACTGGAGAAAGATTGGAGAGAGAGAGATTATGGAGAGAGAGAGATTGGAGAGAGAGAGAGGGATTAGAGAGAGAGAGGGGGAGGGATTGGAGAGAGAGATAGAGAGATTGGAGCGAGAGAGAGGGATTGGAGAGAGAGGGATTGGAGAGAGAGAGGGATTGGAGAGAGAGAGGGATTGGAGAGAGAGAGGGATTGGAGAGACGGAGCGAGAGATAGGTGCGAGAGAGATTGGAGAGAGAGAGAGAATGGAGAGAGAGAGATGGATTGGAGAGAGAGAGAGGAATTGGAGAGAGCGAGAGAGGGATTCGAGAGAGAGAGGGAGGGATTGGAGAGAGAGGGGGATTGGAGAGAGATAGTGGGACTGGACAGAGAGAGCGAATTGAGAGAGAGATGGATTGGAGAGAGAGAGAGAGGAATTGGAGAGAGCGAGAGAGGGATTCGAGAGAGAGAGGGATTGGAGAGGGAGAGAAGGATTGGAGAGCGATAGTGGGACTGGAGAAAGAGTGAGAGAGGGAGCAATTGGAGAGAGAGAGCGAGAGGGATTGGAGAGAGAGAGACAGATTGGAGACAGAGAGAGGGATTGGAGAGAGAGAGGGGGCTTGGAGAGAGGGATTGAAAAGAGAGGGATTGGAGAGAGAGCGATTGGAGAGAGAGAGAGAGGGATTGGAGAGAGAGAGAAGGCTTGGCGAGAGAGAGAGGGGGGGATTGGAGAAGGATTGGTGAGAGAGAGGGGGATTGGAGAGAGAGAGAGAGAGGGATTGGAGAGAGAGGGGGGATTGGAGAGAGTGGGAATGGAGAGAGAGAGAGGGATTGGAGAGAGAGAGAGGGTGGGATTGGAGAGAGAGGGAAGGATTGGCGAGAGAGAGAGGGGGGGATTGGAGAAGATTTGGTGAGAGAGAGAGAGAGGGATTGGCGAGAGAGAGAGAGAGAGGGATTGGAGAGAGAGAAAGGGAGGGATTGGAGAGAGAGAAAGGGAGGGATTGGAGAGAGAGAGAGGGATTGGAGAGATAGAGAGATTGGAATGAGAGAGAGATTGGAGAGAGTGAGAAAGAGGGATTGGAGAGAGAGAGAGGGATTGGTGAGAGAGAGAGATTGGAGAGAGATTGGAGAGAGAGAGAGATTGGAGAGAGAGAGGGGGATTGGAGAGAGAGAGAGAGCGATTGGAGAGAGAGAGAGAGAGGGTTTGGAGAGAGACAGAGGGATTGGACAGAGAGAGAGCGATTGGAGAGAGGGAGAGAGAGATTGAAGAGAGAGGGTGAGAGGGATTGGAGAAGGAGCGTTTGGAGAGTGAGAGAGAGATTGGAGAGAGAGAGAGAGATTGGAGACAGAGAGAGGGATTGGAGAGAGAGGGATTGGAGAGAGTGAGAGGTATTGAAGAGAGAGAGAGAGATTGGAGACAGAGAGAGGAATTGTAGAGAGAGGGATTGGAGATAGAGGGAGGGTTTTGTGAGAGAGAGAGGGATTGGAGAGAGAGAGGGATTGGAGAGAGAGAGCGAGAGGGATTGGAGAGAGAGAGAGAGAGAAGGATTGGAGAGAGAGGGAGTGATTGGAGAGAGAGAGCACTTGGAGAGAGAGAGAGAATGGAGAGAGAGATGGATTGGAGAGAGAGAGAGGAATTGGAGAGAGCGAGAGAGGGATTCGAGAGAGAGAGAGTGGGATTGGAGAGAGAGAGAGCGATTGGAGAGAGATGGTGGGACTGGAGAGAGAGAGAGAGAGGGATCAATTGGAGAGAGAGTGCGCGAGGGATTGGAGAGAGAGCGTTTGGAGAGAGAGAGAGCGTTTGGAGAGTGAGAGAGAGATTGGAGAGAGAGAGAGAGATTGGAGAGAGAGAGAGAGATTAGGGAGGGAGAGAGATTGGAGAGAGAGAGAGAGAGATTGGAGAGAGAGAGAGAGAGGGATTGGAGAGAGAGAAAGGGAGGGACTGGAGAGAGAGAGAGAGGAATTGGAGAGAGAGATAGAGAGATTGGAGAAAGAGAGAGAGATTGGAGAGAGAGAGCGAGGGATTGGAGAGAGCGAGAGGGATTGGTGAGAGAGAGAGAGATTGGAGAGAGAGGGGGGACTGGAGAGCGAGAGAGAGGGATTGGAGAGAGAGAGAGAGTGATTGGAGAGAGAGAGAGAGAGGGATTGGAGAGAGATGGATTGGTGAGGGAGAGAGGGATTGGAGAGAGAGCAATTGGAGAGTGAGGGAGAGAGAGATTGAAGAGAGAGAGATTGAAGAGAGAAAGATTGAAGAGAGAGAGATTGGAGAGAGAGAGAGAGAATGGAGAGAGAGGGATGCATTGGAGAGAGAGAGAGAGAGAGGAATTGGAGAGAGCGAGATAGGGATTCGAGTGAGAGAGAGAGGGATTGGAGAGAGAGAGCGATTGGAGAGAGATAGTGGAACTGGAGAGGGAGAGAGGGAGCAATTGGAGCGAGAGCGAGAGGGATTGGAGAGAGAGCGTTTGGAGAGTGAGAGAGAGATTGGAGTTAGAGAGAGAGATTGGAGACAGAGAGAGGGATTGGAGAGAGAGAGGGATTGGAGAGAGAGGGATTGGAGAGAGAGGGATTGGAGAGAGAGGGATTGGAGAGAGGGAGGGATTGGAGAGAGATAGAGAGAGAGGGATTGGAGAGAGAGAGTGAGAGGGATTGGAGAGAAAGAGAGGGCTTGGAGAGAGAGAAAGAGGGATTGGAGAGAGAGGGATTGGAGAGAGAGGGAGGGATTTGAGAGAGAGCAATTGGAGAGAACGAGACAATAGAGAGAGAGAGATGGATTGGAGAGAGAGAGAGGGATTGGAGAGAGAGAGGGATTGGAGAGAGAGGGATTGGAGAGAGAGAGAGAGAGATTGGAGACAGAGAGAGGGATTGGACAGAGAGGGATTGGAGAGAGAGGGATTGGAGAGAGGGAGGGATTGGAGAGAGATAGAGAGAGAGGGATTGGAGAGAGAGAGTGAGAGGGATTGGAGAGAAAGAGAGGGATTGGAGAGAGAGAAAGAGGGATTGAAGAGAGAGGGATTGGAGAGAGAGGGAGGGATTTGAGAGAGAGCAATTGGAGAGAATGAGACAATAGAGAGAGAGAGATGGATTGGAGAGAGAGAGAGGGATTGGAGAGAGAGAGGGATTGGAGAGAGATAGTGGGACTGGAGAGAGTGAGAGAGAGGGAGCATTTGGAGAGAGAGCGAGAGGGATTGGAGAGAGAACGTTTGGAGAGTGAGAGAGAGATTGGAGTTAGAGAGAGAGATTGGAGACAGAGAGAGGGATTGGAGAGAGAGAGGGATTGGAGAGAGAGGGATTGGAGAGAGAGGGATTGGAGAGAGAGAGAGAGAGAGGGATTGGAGAGAGATGGATTGGAGAGGGAGAGAGGGATTGGAGAGAGAGCAATTGGAGAGTGAGGGAGAGAGAGATTGAAGAGAGAGAGATTGAAGAGAGAAAGATTGAAGAGAGAGAGATTGGAGAGAGAGAGAGAGAATGGAGAGAGAGGGATGCATTGGAGAGAGAGAGAGAGAGGAATTGGAGAGAGCGAGATAGGGATTCGAGTGAGAGAGAGAGGGATTGGAGAGAGAGAGCGATTGGAGAGAGATAGTGGAACTGGAGAGGGAGAGAGGGAGCAATTGGAGCGAGAGCGAGAGGGATTGGAGAGAGAGCGTTTGGAGAGTGAGAGAGAGATTGGAGACAGAGAGAGGGATTGGAGAGAGAGAGGGATTGGAGAGAGAGGGATTGGAGAGAGAGGAATTGGAGAGAGAGAGAGAGAGAGGGATTGGAGAGAGAGAGAGAGAGGGATTGGAGAGAGAGAGGGATTGGAGAGAGAGAGGGATTGGAGAGACGGAGCGAGAGATAGGTGCGAGAGAGATTGGAGAGAGAGAGAGAATGGAGAGAGAGAGATGGATTGGAGAGAGAGAGAGGAATTGGAGAGAGCGAGAGAGGGATTCGAGAGAGAGAGGGGGATTGGAGAGAGATAGTGGGACTGGACAGAGAGAGCGAATTGAGAGAGAGATGGATTGGAGAGAGAGAGAGAGGAATTGGAGAGAGCGAGAGAGGGATTCGAGAGAGAGGGATTGGAGAGGGAGAGAAGGATTGGAGAGCGATAGTGGGACTGGAGAAAGAGTGAGAGAGGGAGCAATTGGAGAGAGAGAGCGAGAGGGATTGGAGAGAGAGAGACAGATTGGAGACAGAGAGAGGGATTAGAGAGAGAGAGGGGGCTTGGAGAGAGGGATTGAAAAGAGAGGGATTGGAGAGAGAGCGATTGGAGAGAGAGAGAAGGCTTGGCGAGAGAGAGAGGGGGGGATTGGAGAAGGATTGGTGAGAGAGAGGGGGATTGGAGAGAGAGAGAGAGAGGGATTGGAGAGAGAGGGGGGATTGGAGAGAGTGGGAATGGAGAGAGAGAGAGGGATTGGAGAGAGAGAGAGGGTGGGATTGGAGAGAGAGGGAAGGATTGGCGAGAGAGAGAGGGGGGGATTGGAGAAGATTTGGTGAGAGAGAGAGAGAGGGATTGGCGAGAGAGAGAGAGATTAGGGAGGGAGAGAGATTGGAGAGAGAGAGAGAGAGAGGGATTGGAGAGAGAGAAAGGGAGGGATTGGAGAGAGAGAGAGGGATTGGAGAGATAGAGAGATTGGAATGAGAGAGAGATTGGAGAGAGTGAGAAAGAGGGATTGGAGAGAGAGAGAGGGATTGGTGACAGAGAGAGATTGGAGAGAGATTGGAGAGAGAGAGATTGCAGAGAGAGAGAGAATGGAGAGAGAGAGATGGATTGGAGAGAGAGGGAGAGGGATTGGAGAGAGAGAGAGGGATTGGAGAGAGAGAGAGAGATTAGGGGGAGTGAGAGATCGGAGAGAGAGAGAGGGGGGGATTGGAGAGAGAGATAGAAAGGGCTTGGAGAGAGAGGGAGGGATTGGAGAGCGAGTGGGAATGGAGAGAGAGAGAGGGATTGGAGAGAGAGAAGGAGGGATTGGAGAGAGAGGGAAGGATTGGCGAGAGAGAGAGAGGGAAACTGGAGAAAGATTGGAGAGAGAGAGATTATGGAGAGAGAGAGATTGGAGAGAGAGAGAGGGATTAGAGAGAGAGAGGGGGAGGGATTGGAGAGAGAGATAGAGAGATTGGAGCGAGAGAGAGAGATTGGAGAGAGAGAGGGATTGGAGAGAGAGGGATTGGAGAGAGAGAGGGATTGGAGAGAGAGAGGGATTGGAGAGAGAGAGGGATTGGAGAGACGGAGCGAGAGATAGGTGCGAGAGAGATTGGAGAGAGAGAGAGAATGGAGAGAGAGAGATGGATTGGAGAGAGAGAGAGGAATTGGAGAGAGCGAGAGAGAATTCGAGAGAGAGAGGGAGGGATTGGAGAGAGAGGGGGATTGGAGAGAGATAGTGGGACTGGACAGAGAGAGCGAATTGAGAGAGAGATGGATTGGAGAGAGAGAGAGAGGAATTGGAGAGAGCGAGAGAGGGATTCGAGAGAGAGAGGGATTGGAGAGGGAGAGAAGGATTGGAGAGCGATAGTGGGACTGGAGAAAGAGTGAGAGAGGGAGCAATTGGAGAGAGAGAGCGAGAGGGATTGGAGAGAGAGAGACAAATTGGAGACAGAGAGAGGGATTGGAGAGAGAGAGGGGGCTTGGAGAGAGGGATTGAAAAGAGAGGGATTGGAGAGAGAGCGATTTGAGAGAGAGAGAGAGGGATTGGAGAGAGAGAGAAGGCTTGGCGAGAGAGAGAGGGGGGGATTGGAGAAGGATTGGTGAGAGAGAGGGGGATTGGAGAGAGAGAGAGAGAGGGATTGGAGAGAGAGGGGGATTGGAGAGAGTGGGAATAGAGAGAGAGAAAGGGATTGGAGAGAGAGAGAGGGTGGGATTGGAGAGAGAGGGAAGGATTGGCGAGAGAGAGAGGGGGGATTGGAGAAGATTTGGTGAGAGAGAGAGAGAGGGATTGGCGAGAGAGAGAGAGATTAGGGAGGGAGAGAGATTGGAGAGAGAGAGAGAGAGAGGGATTGGAGAGAGAGTAAGGGAGGGATTGGAGAGAGAGAGAGAGGGATTGGAGAGATAGAGAGATTGGAATGAGAGAGAGATTGGAGAGAGTGAGAAAGAGGGATTGGAGAGAGAGAGAGGGATTGGTGAGAGAGAGAGATTGGAGAGAGATTGGAGAGAGAGAGAGATTGGAGAGAGAGAGGGGGATTGGAGAGAGAGAGAGAGCGATTGGAGAGAGAGAGAGAGAGGGTTTGGAGAGAGACAGAAGGATTGGACAGAGAGAGAGCGATTGGAGAGAGGGAGAGAGAGATTGAGGTGAGAGGGATTGGAGAGGGAGCGTTTGGAGAGTGAGAGAGAGATTGGAGAGAGAGAGAGATTGGAGACAGAGAGAGGGATTGGAGAGAGAGGGATTGGAGAGAGTGAGAGGTATTGAAGAGAGAGAGAGAGATTGGAGACAGAGAGAGGGATTGGAGAGAGAGGGATTGGAGATAGAGGGAGGGTTTTGTGAGAGAGAGAGGGATTGGAGAGAGAGAGGGATTGGAGAGAGAGAGCGAGAGGGATTGGAGAGAGAGAGAGAGAGAAGGATTGGAGAGAGAGGGAGTGATTGGAGAGAGAGAGCACTTGGAGAGAGAGAGAGAATGGAGAGAGAGATGGATTGGAGAGAGAGAGAGGAATTGGAGAGAGCGAGAGAGGGATTCGAGAGAGAGAGAGTGGGATTGGAGAGAGAGAGAGCGATTGGAGAGAGATGGTGGGACTGGAGAGAGAGAGAGAGAGGGATCAATTGGAGAGAGAGTGCGAGAGGGATTGGAGAGAGAGCGTTTGGAGAGAGAGAGAGCGTTTGGAGAGTGAGAGAGAGATTGGAGAGTGAGAGAGAGATTGGAGAGAGAGAGAGAGATTGGAGAGAGAGAGAGAGATTGGAGAGAGAGAGAGAGATTGGAGAGAGAGAGAGAGAGGGATTGGAGAGAGAGAGAGGGAGGGACTGGAGAGAGAGAGAGAGGAATTGGAGAGAGAGATAGAGAGATTGGAGAAAGAGAGAGAGATTGGAGAGAGAGAGCGAGGGATTGGAGAGAGCGAGAGGGATTGGTGAGAGAGAGAGAGATTGGAGAGAGAGGGGGGACTGGAGAGCGAGAGAGAGGGATTGGAGAGAGAGAGAGTGATTGGAGAGAGAGAGAGAGAGGGATTGGAGAGAGATGGATTGGTGAGGGAGAGAGGGATTGGAGAGAGAGCAATTGGAGAGTGAGGGAGAGAGAGATTGAAGAGAGAGAGATTGAAGAGAGAAAGATTGAAGAGAGAGAGATTGGAGAGAGAGAGAGAGAATGGAGAGAGAGGGATGCATTGGAGAGAGAGAGAGAGAGAGGAATTGGAGAGAGCGAGATAGGGATTCGAGTGAGAGAGAGAGGGATTGGAGAGAGAGAGCGATTGGAGAGAGATAGTGGAACTGGAGAGGGAGAGAGGGAGCAATTGGAGCGAGAGCGAGAGGGATTGGAGAGAGAGCGTTGGGAGAGTGAGAGAGAGATTGGAGTTAGAGAGAGAGATTGGAGACAGAGAGAGGGAATGGAGAGAGAGAGGGATTGGAGAGAGAGAGGGATTGGAGAGAGAGGGATTGGAGAGAGAGGGATTGGAGAGAGAGGGATTGGAGAGAGAGGGATTGGAGAGAGAGGGATTGGAGAGAGGGAGGGATTGGAGAGAGATAGAGAGAGAGGGATTGGAGAGAGAGAGTGAGAGGGATTGGAGAGAAAGAGAGGGATTGGAGAGAGAGAAAGAGGGATTGGAGAGAGAGGGATTGGAGAGAGAGGGAGGGATTTGAGAGAGAGCAATTGGAGAGAACGAGACAATAGAGAGAGAGAGATGGATTGGAGAGAGAGAGAGGGATTGGAGAGAGAGAGGGATTGGAGAGAGATAGTGGGACTGGAGAGAGTGAGAGAGAGGGAGCAATTGGAGAGAGAGCGAGAGGGATTGGAGAGAGAACGTTTGGAGAGTGAGAGAGAGATTGGAGTTAGAGAGAGAGATTGGAGACAGAGAGAGGGATTGGAGAGAGAGAGGGATTGGAGAGAGAGAGGGATTGGAGAGAGAGGGATTGGAGAGAGAGGGATTGGAGAGAGAGAGAGAGAGAGGGATTGGAGAGAGATGGATTGGAGAGGGAGAGAGGGATTGGAGAGAGAGCAATTGGAGAGTGAGGGAGAGAGAGATTGAAGAGAGAGAGATTGAAGAGAGAAAGATTGAAGAGAGAGAGATTGGAGAGAGAGAGAGAGAATGGAGAGAGAGGGATGCATTGGAGAGAGAGAGAGAGAGAGGAATTGGAGAGAGCGAGATAGGGATTCGAGTGAGAGAGAGAGGGATTGGCGAGAGAGAGCGATTGGAGAGAGATAGTGGAACTGGAGAGGGAGAGAGGGAGCAATTGGAGCGAGAGCGAGAGGGATTGGAGAGAGAGCGTTTGGAGAGTGAGAGAGAGATTGGAGTTAGAGAGAGAGATTGGAGACAGAGAGAGGGATTGGAGAGAGAGAGGGATTGGAGAGAGAGGGATTGGAGAGAGAGGGATTGGAGAGAGAGGAATTGGAGAGAGAGAGAGAGAGATTGGAGACAGAGAGAGGGATTGGACAGAGAGGGATTGGAGAGAGAGGGATTGGAGAGAGGGAGGGATTGGAGAGAGATAGAGAGAGAGGGATTGGAGAGAGAGAGTGAGAGGGATTGGAGAGAAAGAGAGGGATTGGAGAGAGAGAAAGAGGGATTGGAGAGAGAGGGATTGGAGAGAGAGGGAGGGATTTGAGAGAGAGCAATTGGAGAGAGCGAGAGAATGGAGAGAGAGAGCTGGATTGGAGAGAGAGAGAGGGATTGGAGAGAGAGAGGGATTGGAGAGAGATAGTGGGACTGGAGAGAGTGAGAGAGAGGGAGCAATTGGAGAGAGAGCGAGAGGGATTGGAGAGAGAGCGTTTGGAGAGTGAGAGAGAGATTGGAGTTAGAGAGAGAAATTGGAGACAGAGAGAGGGATTGGAGAGAGAGAGGGATTGGAGAGAGAGGGATTGGAGAGAGAGGGATTGGAGAGAGGGAGGGATTGGAGAGAGATAGAGAGAGAGGGATTGGAGAGAGAGAGAGAGGGATTGGAGAGAGAGGGATTGGAGAGAGAGAAAGAGGGATTGGAGAGAGAGGGATTGGAGAGAGAGGGAGGGATTTGAGAGAGAGCAATTGGAGAGAGCGAGAGAATGGAGAGAGAGAGATGGATTGGAGAGTGCGAGAGGGATTGGAGAGAGAGCGTTTGGAGAGAGAGAGCGATTGGAGAGAGAGAGAGAGATTGGAGAGAGAGAGAGAGATTGGAGAGAGAGAGAGAGATTGGAGAGAGAGAGAGAGAGATTGGAGAGAGAGGGATTGGAGAGAGAGAGCGAGGGATTGGAGAGAGAGAGAGAGTGATTGGAGAGAGAGTGATTGGAGAGAGAGGGATTGGAGCGAGAGAGCGAGGGATTGGAGAGAGAGAGAGGGATTGGAGAGAGAGGGATTGAAGAGAGAGGGAGGGATTTGAGAGAGAGAGAGAGCGATTGGAGAGAGAGAGATTGGAGTGAGATAGAGAAAATGGAGAGAGCGAGATGGATTGGAGAGAGAGAGAGGAATTGGAGAGAGCGAGAGAGGGATTGGAGAGAGCGAGAGAGGGATTGGAGAGAGAGAGAGAGGGATTGGAGTGACAGATAGGGATTGGAGGGTGATAGTGGGCTTGGTGAGAGAGAGAGAGAGGGATTGGAGAGAGAGAGGGAGGGATTAGAGAGAGAGAGCGAGAGGGATTAGAGAGAGAGCGATTGGAGAGAGAGAGAGAGATTGGAGAGAGAGAGGGGGATTGGAGAGAGAGAGTGAGCGATTGGAGAGAGAGAGAGAGAGGGTTTGGAGAGAGACAGAGGGATTGGACAGAGAGAGAGCGATTGGAGAGAGGGAGAGAGAGATTGAAGAGAGAGGGTGAGAGGGATTGGAGAGGGAGCGTTTGGAGAGTGAGAGAGAGATTAGAGAGAGAGAGAGAGATTGGAGACAGAGAGAGGGATTGGAGAGAGAGGGATTGGAGAGAGTGAGAGGTATTGAAGAGAGAGAGAGAGATTGGAGACAGAGAGAGGGATTGGAGAGAGAGGGATTGGAGATAGAGGGAGGGATTTGTGAGAGAGAGAGGGATTGGAGAGAGAGAGCGAGAGGGATTGGAGAGAGAGAGAGAGAGAAGGATTGGAGAGAGAGGGTGATTGGAGAGAGAGAGCACTTGGAGAGAGAGAGAGAATGGAGAGAGAGATGGATTGGAGAGAGAGAGAGGAATTGGAGAGAGCGAGAGAGGGATTCGAGAGAGAGAGAGTGGGATGAGAGAGAGAGAGAGCGATTGGAGAGAGATGGTGGGACTGGAGAGAGAGGGATCAATTGGAGAGAGAGTGCGAGAGGGATTGGAGAGACAGCGTTTGGAGAGAGAGAGAGAGCGTTTGGAGAGTGAGAGAGAGATTGGAGAGTGAGAGAGAGATTGGAGAGAGAGAGAGAGATTGGAGAGAGAGAGAGAGATTAGGGAGGGAGAGAGATTGGAGAGAGAGAGAGAGAGGGATTGGAGAGAGAGAGAGGGAGGGACTGGAGAGAGAGAGAGAGGAATTGGAGAGAGAGATAGAGAGATTGGAGAAAGAGAGAGAGATTGGAGAGAGAGAGCGAGGGATTGGAGAGAGCGAGAGGGATTGGTGAGAGAGAGAGAGATTGGAGAGAGAGGGGGGACTGGAGAGCGAGAGAGAGGGATTGGAGAGAGCGAGATAGGGATTCGAGTGAGAGAGAGAGGGATTGGAGAGAGAGAGCGATTGGAGAGAGATAGTGGAACAGGAGAGGGAGAAAGGGAGCAAGTGGAGCGAGAGCGAGAGGGATTGGAGAGAGAGCGTTTGGAGAGTGAGAGAGAGATTGGAGTTAGAGAGAGAGATTGGAGACAGAGAGAGGGATTGGAGAGAGAGAGGGATTGGAGAGAGAGGGATTGGAGAGAGAGGGATTGGAGAGAGAGAGAGAGAGATTGGAGACAGAGAGAGGGATTGGACAGAGAGGGATTGGACAGAGAGGGATTGGACAGAGAGGGATTGGAGAGAGGGAGGGATTGGAGAGAGATAGAGAGAGAGGGATTGGAGAGAGAGAGTGAGAGGGATTGGAGAGAAAGAGAGGGATTGGAGAGAGAGAAAGAGGGATTGGAGAGAGAGGGATTGGAGAGAGAGGGAGGGATTTGAGAGAGAGCAATTGGAGAGAACGAGACAATAGAGAGAGAGAGATGGATTGGAGAGAGAGAGAGGGATTGGAGAGAGAGAGGGATTGGAGAGAGATAGTGGGACTGGAGAGAGTGAGAGAGAGGAAGCAATTGGAGAGAGAGCGAGAGGGATTGGAGAGAGAACGTTTGGAGAGTGAGAGAGAGATTGGAGTTAGAGAGAGAGATTGGAGACAGAGAGAGGGATTGGAGAGAGAGAGGGATTGGAGAGAGAGAGGGATTGGAGAGAGAGGGATTGGAGAGAGAGAGAGAGAGAGGGATTGGAGAGAGATGGATTGGAGAGGGAGAGAGGGATTGGAGAGAGAGCAATTGGAGAGTGAGGGAGAGAGAGATTGAAGAGAGAGAGATTGAAGAGAGAAAGATTGAAGAGAGAGAGATTGGAGAGAGAGAGAGAGAATGGAGAGAGAGGGATGCATTGGAGAGAGAGAGAGAGAGAGGAATTGGAGAGAGCGAGATACGGATTCGAGTGAGAGAGAGAGGGATTGGCGAGAGAGAGCGATTGGAGAGAGATAGTGGAACTGGAGAGGGAGAGAGGGAGCAATTGGAGCGAGAGCGAGAGGGATTGGAGAGAGAGCGTTTGGAGAGTGAGAGAGAGATTGGAGAGTGAGAGAGAGATTGGAGTTAGAGAGAGAGATTGGAGACAGAGAGAGGGATTGGAGAGAGAGAGGGATTGGAGAGAGAGGGATTGGAGAGAGAGGAATTGGAGAGAGAGAGAGAGAGATTGGAGACAGAGAGTGGGATTGGACAGAGAGGGATTGGAGAGAGAGGGATTGGAGAGAGGGAGGGATTGGAGAGAGATAGAGAGAGAGGGATTGGAGAGAGAGAGTGAGAGGGATTGGAGAGAAAGAGAGGGATTGGAGAGAGAGAAAGAGGGATTGGAGAGAGAGGGATTGGAGAGAGAGGGAGGGATTTGAGAGAGAGCAATTGGAGAGAGCGAGAGAATGGAGAGAGAGAGATGGATTGGAGCGAGAGAGAGGGATTGGAGAGAGAGAGGGATTGGAGAGAGATAGTGGGACTGGAGAGAGTGAGAGAGAGGGAGCAATTGGAGAGAGAGCGAGAGGGATTGGAGAGAGAGCGTTTGGAGAGTGAGAGAGAGATTGGAGTTAGAGAGAGAGATTGGAGACAGAGAGAGGGATTGGAGAGAGAGAGGGATTGGAGAGAGAGGGATTGGAGAGAGAGGGATTGGAGAGAGGGAGGGATTGGAGAGAGATAGAGAGAGAGGGATTGGAGAGAGAGAGAGAGGGATTGGAGAGAAAGAGAGGGATTGGAGAGAGAGAAAGAGGGATTGGAGAGAGAGGGATTGGAGAGAGAGGGAGGGATTTGAGAGAGAGCAATTGGAGAGAGCGAGAGAATGGAGAGAGAGATGGATTGGAGAGTGCGAGAGGGATTGGAGAGAGAGCGTTTGGAGAGAGAGAGAGATTGGAGAGAGAGAGAGAGATTGGAGAGAGAGAGAGAGATTGGAGAGAGAGAGAGATTGGAGAGAGAGAGAGAGAGATTGGAGAGAGAGGGATTGGAGAGAGAGAGCGAGGGATTGGAGAGAGAGAGAGAGTGATTGGAGAGAGAGTGATTGGAGAGAGAGGGATTGGAGCGAGAGAGCGAGGGATTAGAGAGAGAGAGAGGGATTGGAGAGAGAGGGATTGAAGAGAGAGGGAGGGATTTGAGAGAGAGAGAGCGATTGGAGAGAGAGAGATTGGAGTGAGATAGAGAAAATGGAGAGAGCGAGATGGATTGGAGAGCGAGAGAGGATTTGGAGAGAGCGAGAGAGGGATTGGAGAGAGCGAGAGAGGGATTGGAGAGAGAGAGATTGGAGTGAGATAGAGAAAATGGAGAGAGCGAGATGGATTGGAGAGAGCGAGAGAGGGATTGGAGAGAGCGAGAGAGGGATTGGAGAGAGAGAGAGTGGGATTGGAGTGACAGATAGGGATTGGAGGGTGATAGTGGGCTTGGTGAGAGAGAGAGAGAGGGATTGGAGAGAGAGAGGGAGGGATTAGAGAGAGAGAGCGAGAGGGATTAGAGAGAAAGCGATTGGAGAGAGGGATTGGAGAGAGAGAGAGAGAGAGGGATTGTAGAGTGGGATTGTAGAGAGAGGGATTGGAGAGAGAGAGAGGGATTGGAGAGAGAGAGAGAGGGATTGGAGAAAGAGAGGGATTGGAGAGAGAGTGGGATTGGAGAGAAAGAGAGAGAAATTGGAGAGAGAGATTGGAGAGAGGGAGAGAGTGAGAGAGAGGGATTGGAGAGAGAGAGAGGGATTGGTGAGAGAGAGAGATTGGAGAGAGATTGGAGAGAGAGTGAGATTGGAGAGAGAGAGGGGGATTGGAGAGAGATAGAGAGAGGGATTGGAGAGAGAGAGAGGGATTGGAGAGAGAGAGAGGGTTTGGAGAGAGACAGAGGGATTGGAGAGAGAGAGAGAGCGATTGGAGAGAGGGAGAGAGAGATTGAAGAGAGAGGGTGAGAGGGATTGGAGAGGGAGCGTTTGGAGAGAGAGAGAGAGATTGGAGACAGAGAGAAAGATTGGAGACAGAGAGAGGGATTGAAGAGAGGGATTGGAGAGAGTGAGAGGTATTGGAGAGAGAGAGAGATTGGAGACAGAGATAGGGATTGGAGATAGAGGGAGGGATTTGAGAGAGAGAGAGGGATTGGAGAGAGAGGGATTGGAGAGAGAGAGCGAGAGGGATTGGAGAGAGAGAGCGAGAGGGATTGGAGAGAGAGGGAGGGATTGGAGAGAGAGAGCAATTGGAGAGAGAGAGAGAGAATGGAGAGAGAGAGATGGATTGGAGAGAGAGCAAGGAATTGGAGAGAGCGAGAGAGGGATTCGAGAGAGAGAGAGAGAGGGATTGGAGAGAGATAGTGGGACTGGAGAGAGAGAGAGAGAGGGATCAATTGGAGAGAGAATGCGAGAGGGATTGGAGAGAGAGCGTTTGGAGAGAGATAGAGCGTTTGGAGAGAGAGAGAGAGATTGGAGAGAGAGAGAGAGATTGGAGAGAGAGAGAGAGTATGGAGAGAGAGAGAGAGATTAGGGAGGGAGAGAGATTGGAGGGAGAGAGAGAGAGAGGGATTGGAGAGAGAGAGAGGGAGGGATTGGAGAGAGAGAGAGGGAGGGATTGGAGAGAGAGAGAGAGAGGGATTGGAGAGAGAGAGAGAGAGATTGGAGACAGAGAGAGGGATTGGAGAGAGAGGGATTGGAGAGAGTGAGAGGTATTGAAGAGAGAGAGAGAGATTGGAGACAGAGAGAGGGATTGGAGAGAGAGGGATTGGAGATAGAGGGAGGGATTTGTGAGAGAGAGAGGGATTGGAGAGAGAGAGCGAGAGGGATTGGAGAGAGAGAGAGAGAGAAGGATTGGAGAGAGAGGGTGATTGGAGAGAGAGAGCACTTGGAGAGAGAGAGAGAATGGAGAGAGAGATGGATTGGAGAGAGAGAGAGGAATTGGAGAGAGCGAGAGAGGGATTCGAGAGAGAGAGAGTGGGATGAGAGAGAGAGAGAGCGATTGGAGAGAGATGGTGGGACTGGAGAGAGAGGGATCAATTGGAGAGAGAGTGCGAGAGGGATTGGAGAGACAGCGTTTGGAGAGAGAGAGAGCGTTTGGAGAGTGAGAGAGAGATTGGAGAGTGAGAGAGAGATTGGAGAGAGAGAGAGAGATTGGAGAGAGAGAGAGAGATTAGGGAGGGAGAGAGATTGGAGAGAGAGAGAGAGAGGGATTGGAGAGAGAGAGAGGGAGGGACTGGAGAGAGAGAGAGAGGAATTGGAGAGAGAGATAGAGAGATTGGAGAAAGAGAGAGAGATTGGAGAGAGAGAGCGAGGGATTGGAGAGAGCGAGAGGGATTGGTGAGAGAGAGAGAGATTGGAGAGAGAGGGGGGACTGGAGAGCGAGAGAGAGGGATTGGAGAGAGAGAGAGAGTGATTGGAGAGAGAGAGAGAGAGGGATTGGAGAGAGATGGATTGGTGAGGGAGAGAGGGATTGGAGAGAGAGCAATTGGAGAGTGAGGGAGAGACAGATTGAAGAGAGAGAGATTGAAGAGAGAGAGATTGGAGAGAGAGAGAGAGAATGGAGAGAGAGGGATGCATTGGAGAGAGAGAGAGAGAGAGGAATTGGAGAGAGCGAGATAGGGATTCGAGTGAGAGAGAGAGGGATTGGAGAGAGAGAGCGATTGGAGAGAGATAGTGGAACAGGAGAGGGAGAGAGGGAGCAATTGGAGCGAGAGCGAGAGGGATTGGAGAGAGAGCGTTTGGAGAGTGAGAGAGAGATTGGAGTTAGAGAGAGAGATTGGAGACAGAGAGAGGGATTGGAGAGAGAGAGGGATTGGAGAGAGAGGGATTGGAGAGTGAGGGATTGGAGAGAGAGAGAGAGAGATTGGAGACAGAGAGAGGGATTGGACAGAGAGGGATTGGACAGAGAGGGATTGGACAGAGAGGGATTGGAGAGAGGGAGGGATTGGAGAGAGATAGAGAGAGAGGGATTGGAGAGAGAGAGTGAGAGGGATTGGAGAGAAAGAGAGGGATTGGAGAGAGAGAAAGAGGGATTGGAGAGAGAGGGATTGGAGAGAGAGGGAGGGATTTGAGAGAGAGCAATTGGAGAGAACGAGACAATAGAGAGAGAGAGATGGATTGGAGAGAGAGAGAGGGATTGGAGAGAGAGAGGGATTGGAGAGAGATAGTGGGACTGAAGAGAGTGAGAGAGAGGAAGCAATTGGAGAGAGAGCGAGAGGGATTGGAGAGAGAACGTTTGGAGAGTGAGAGAGAGATTGGAGTTAGAGAGAGAGATTGGAGACAGAGAGAGGGATTGGAGAGAGAGAGGGATTGGAGAGAGAGAGGGATTGGAGAGAGAGGGATTGGAGAGAGAGGGATTGGAGAGAGAGAGAGAGAGAGGGATTGGAGAGAGATGGATTGGAGAGGGAGAGAGGGATTGGAGAGAGAGCAATTGGAGAGTGAGGGAGAGAGAGATTGAAGAGAGAGAGAATGAAGAGAGAAAGATTGAAGAGAGAGAGATTGGAGAGAGAGAGAGAGAATGGAGAGAGAGGGATGCATTGGAGAGAGAGAGAGAGAGAGGAATTGGAGAGAGCGAGATAGGGATTCGAGTGAGAGAGAGAGGGATTGGCGAGAGAGAGCGATTGGAGAGAGATAGTGGAACTGGAGAGGGAGAGAGGGAGCAATTGGAGCGAGAGCGAGAGGGATTGGAGAGAGAGCGTTTGGAGAGTGAGAGAGAGATTGGAGTTAGAGAGAGAGATTGGAGACAGAGAGAGGGATTGGAGAGAGAGAGGGATTGGAGAGAGAGGGATTGGAGAGAGAGGAATTGGAGAGAGAGAGAGAGAGATTGGAGACAGAGAGAGGGATTGGACAGAGAGGGATTGGAGAGAGAGGGATTGGAGAGAGGGAGGGATTGGAGAGAGATAGAGAGAGAGGGATTGGAGAGAGAGAGTGAGAGGGATTGGAGAGAAAGAGAGGGATTGGAGAGAGAGAAAGAGGGATTGGAGAGAGAGGGATTGGAGAGAGAGGGAGGGATTTGAGAGAGAGCAATTGGAGAGAGCGAGAGAATGGAGAGAGAGAGATGGATTGGAGAGAGAGAGAGGGATTGGAGAGAGAGAGGGATTGGAGAGAGATAGTGGGACTGGAGAGAGTGAGAGAGAGGGAGCAATTGGAGAGAGAGCGAGAGGGATTGGAGAGAGAGCGTTTGGAGAGTGAGAGAGAGATTGGAGTTAGAGAGAGAGATTGGAGACAGAGAGAGGGATTGGAGAGAGAGAGGGATTGGAGAGAGAGGGATTGGAGAGAGAGGGATTGGAGAGAGGGAGGGATTGGAGAGAGATAGAGAGAGAGGGATTGGAGAGAGAGAGAGAGGGATTGGAGAGAAAGAGAGGGATTGGAGAGAGAGAAAGAGGGATTGGAGAGAGAGGGATTGGAGAGAGAGGGAGGGATTTGAGAGAGAGCAATTGGAGAGAGCGAGAGAATGGAGAGAGAGAGATGGATTGGAGAGTGCGAGAGGGATTGGAGAGAGAGAGATTGGAGAGAGAGAGAGAGATTGGAGAGAGAGAGAGAGATTGGAGAGAGAGAGAGAGATTGGAGAGAGAGAGAGAGAGATTGGAGAGAGAGGGATTGGAGAGAGAGAGCGAGGGATTGGAGAGAGAGAGAGAGTGATTGGAGAGAGAGTGATTGGAGAGAGAGGGATTGGAGCGAGAGAGCGAGGGATTAGAGAGAGAGAGAGGGATTGGAGAGAGAGGGATTGAAGAGAGAGGGAGGGATTTGAGAGAGAGAGAGAGCGATTGGAGAGAGAGAGATTGGAGTGAGATAGAGAAAATGGAGAGAGCGAGATGGATTGGAGAGAGAGAGAGGAATTGGAGAGAGCGAGAGAGGGATTGGAGAGAGCGAGAGAGGGATTGGAGAGAGAGAGAGTGGGATTGGAGTGACAGAGGGCTTGGTGAGAGAGAGAGAGAGGGATTGGAGAGAGAGAGGGAGGGATTAGAGAGAGAGAGCGAGAGGGATTAGAGAGAGAGCGATTGGAGAGAGAGAGAGAGATTGGAGAGAGGGATTGGAGAGAGAGAGAGAGAGAGGGATTGTAGAGTGGGATTGTAGAGAGAGGGATTGGAGAGAGAGAGAGGGATTGGAGAGAGAGAGAGAGGGATTGGAGAAAGAGAGGGATTGGAGAGAGAGTGGGATTGGAGAGAAAGAGAGAGAAATTGGAGAGAGAGATTGGAGAGAGGGAGAGAGTGAGAGAGAGGGATTGGAGAGAGAGAGAGGGATTGGTGAGAGAGAGAGATTGGAGAGAGATTGGAGAGAGAGTGAGATTGGAGAGAGAGAGGGGGATTGGAGAGAGATAGAGAGAGGGATTGGAGAGAGAGAGAGGGATTGGAGAGAGAGAGAGGGTTTGGAGGTAGACAGAGGGATTGGAGAGAGAGAGAGAGCGATTGGAGAGAGGGAGAGAGAGGGTGAGAGGGATTGGAGAGGGAGCGTTTGGAGAGAGAGAGAGGGATTGGAGACAGAGAAAGATTGGAGACAGAGAGAGGGATTGGAGAGAGTGAGAGGTATTGGAGAGAGAGAGAGATTGGAGACAGAGATAGGGATTGGAGATAGAGGGAGGGATTTGAGAGAGAGAGAGGGATTGGAGAGAGAGGGATTGGAGAGAGAGAGCGTGAGGGATTGGAGAGAGAGAGCGAGAGGGATTGGAGAGAGAGGGAGGGATTGGAGAGAGAGAGCAATTGGAGAGAGAGAGAGAGAATGGAGAGAGAGAGATGGATTGGAGAGAGAACAAGGAATTGGAGAGAGCGAGAGAGGGATTCGAGAGAGAGAGAGAGAGGGATTGGAGAGAGATAGTGGGACTGGAGAGAGAGAGAGAGAGGGATCAATTGGAGAGAGAATGCGAGAGGGATTGGAGAGAGAGCGTTTGGAGAGAGATAGAGCGTTTGGAGAGAGAGAGAGAGATTGGAGAGAGAGAGAGAGATTGGAGAGAGAGAGAGAGTATGGAGAGAGAGAGAGAGATTAGGGAGGGAGAGAGATTGGAGGGAGAGAGAGAGAGAGGGATTGGAGAGAGAGAGAGGGAGGGATTGGAGAGAGAGAGAGGGAGGGATTGGAGAGAGAGAGAGAGAGAGGGATTGGAGAGAGAGATAGAGAGATTGGAGAGAGAGAGAGAGATTGGAGAGAGAGAGAGAGGGATTGGAGAGAGAGAGAGGGATCGGTGAGAGAGAGACAGATTGGAGAGAGATTGGAGAGAGAGAGAAATTGGAGAGAGGGGGGACTGGCGAGCGAGAGAGAGGGATTGGAGAGAGAAAGAGAGTGATTGGAGAGAGAGAGAGAGGTATTGGAGAGAGATGGATTGGAGAGAGAGAGAGGGATTGGAGAGAGAGGGATTGGAGAGAGAGCGATTGGAGAGTGAGGGATTGGAGATTGAGAGAGGGATTGGAGAGTGAGAGAGCAATTGGAGTGAGGGAGAGAGAGATTGAAGAGAGAGAGATTGAAGAGAGAGAGATTGAAGAGAGAGAGATTGGAGAGAGAGGGAATGGAGAGAGAGGGATGCATTGGAGAGAGAGAGAGAGAGAGGAATTGGAGAGAGCGAGATAGGGATTCGAGTGAGAGAGAGAGGGATTGGAGAGAGGGAGGGATTGGAGAGAGATAGTGGGACTGGAGAGAGAGAGAGGGAGAAATTGGAGAGAGAGCGAGAGGGATTGGAGAGAGAGCGTTTGGAGAGTGAGAGAGAGATTGGAGTTAGAGAGAGAGATTGGAGACTGAGGGAGAGATTGGAGAGAGAGAGAGGGATTGGAGAGAGAGGGGGATTGGAGAGAGAGGGATTGGAGAGAGAGAGAAAGATTGGAGAAGAGAGAGGGATTGGAGAGAGAGAGGGATTGGAGAGAGAGGGATTGGAGAGAGGGAGGGATTGGAGAGAGAGAGAGAGGGGGATTGGAGAGAGAGAGAGACGGATTGGATTGAAATAGAGGGTTGGAGAGAGAGAAAGAGGGATTGGAGAGAGAGGGATTGGAGAGAGAGGGAGGGATTTGTGAGAGAGCAATTGGAGAGAGCGATAGAATGGAGAGAGAGAGATGGATTGGAGAGAGAGAGAGGAATTGGAGAGAGAGGGATTGGAGAGAGATAGTGGGACTGGAGAGAGAGAGAGAGAGGGAGCAATTGGAGAGAGAGTGCGAGAGGGATTGGAGAGAGAGCGTTTGGAGAGAGAGAGAGATTGGAGAGAGAGAGAGAGAGAGAGAGGGATTGTAGAGAGAGGGATTGTAGAGAGAGAGCGAGGGATTGGAGAGAGAGAGAGAGGGTGATTGGTGAGAGTGAGAGCGGGATTGGAGAGAGAGAGGGATTGGAGAGAGAGGGATTGGAGAGAGAGGGAGGGATTTGAGAGTGAGAGAGAGCAATTGGAGAGAGAGAGAGATTGGAGAGAGATAGAGAAAATGGAGAGAGCGAGATGGATTGGAGAGAGAGAGAGGAATTGGAGAGAGCGAGAGAGGGATTGGAGAGAGCGAGAGAGGGATTGTAGAGAGAGAGAGAGGGATTGGAGTGAGAGATAGGGATTGGAGGGTGATAGTGGGCTCGGTGAGAGAGAGAGAGAGGGAGGGATTATAGAGAGAGAGCGAGAGGGATTAGAGAGAGAGCGATTGTAGAGAGAGAGAGAGAGAGATTGGAGAGAGGGATTGGAGAGAGAGAGAGAGAGAGGGATTGGAGAGAGAGAGAGAGGGATTGGAGAGAAAGAGAGGGATTGGAGAGAGAGAAAGAGGGATTGGAGAGAGAGGGATTGGAGAGAGAGGGAGGGATTTGAGAGAGAGCAATTGGAGAGAGCGAGAGAATGGAGAGAGAGAGATGGATTGGAGAGTGCGAGAGGGATTGGAGAGAGAGCGTTTGGAGAGAGAGAGAGATTGGAGAGAGAGAGAGAGATTGGAGAGAGAGAGAGAGATTGAAGAGAGAGAGAGAGAGATTGGAGAGAGATGGATTGGAGAGAGAGAGCGAGGGATTGGAGAGAGAGAGATTGGAGAGAGAGAGAGAGATTGGAGAGAGAGAGAGAGATTGGAGAGAGAGAGAGAGAGATTGGTGAGAGAGGGATTGGAGAGAGAGAGCGAGGGATTGGAGAGAGAGGGATTGGAGAGAGAGAGCGAGGGATTGGAGAGAGAGAGAGAGTGATTGGAGAGAGAGTGATTGGAGAGAGAGGGATTGGAGCGAGAGAGCGAGGGATTGGAGAGAGAGAGAGGGATTGGAGAGAGAGAGAGGGATTGGAGAGAGAGGGATTGAAGAGAGAGGGAGGGATTTGAGAGAGAGAGAGAGCGATTGGAGAGAGAGAGATTGGAGAGAGATAGAGAAAATGGAGAGAGCGAGATGGATTGGAGAGAGAGAGTGGAATTGGAGAGAGCGAGAAAGGGATTGGAGAGAGCGAGAGAGGGATTGGAGAGAGAGAGAGAGGGATTGGAGTGACAGATAGGGATTGGAGGGTGATAGTGGGCTTGGTGAGAGAGAGAGAGGGATTGGAGAGAGAGAGGGAGGGATTAGAGAGAGAGAGCGAGAGGGATTAGAGAGAGAGCGATTGTAGAGATTTTGGAGAGAGAGAGAGAGATTGGAGAGAGGGATTGGAGAGAGAGAGAGAGAGAGGGATTGGAGAGTGGGATTGTAGAGAGAGGGATTGGAGAGAGAGAGAGGGATTGGAGAGAGAGAGAGAGGGATTGGAGAAAGAGAGGGATTGGAGAGAGAGTGGGATTGGAGAGAAAGAGAGAGAAATTGGAGAGAGAGTGAGAGAGAGGGAGAGAGTGAGAGAGAGGGATTGGAGGGAGAGAGAGGGATTGGTGAGAGAGAGAGATTGGAGAGAGATTGGAGAGAGAGAGAGATTGGAGGGAGAGAGGGGTATTGGAGAGAGATAGAGAGAGGGATTGGAGAGAGAGAGAGGGATTGGAGAGAGAGAGAGGGTTTGGAGAGAGAGGGATTGGAGAGAGAGAGCGAGGGGGATTGGAGAGAGAAAGCGAGAGGGATTGGAGAGAGAGCAAGGAATTGGAGAGAGCGAGAGAGGGATTCGAGAGAGAGCGAGAGAGGGATTGGAGAGAGAGAGAGGGATTGGAGAGAGATAGTGGGACTGGAGAGAGAGAGAGAGAGGGATCAATTGGAGAGAGAATGCGAGAGGGATTGGAGAGAGAGCGTTTGGAGAGAGAGAGAGGAATTGGAGAGAGCGAGATAGGGATTCGAGTGAGAGAGAGAGGGATTGGAGAGAGGGAGGGATTGGAGAGAGATAGTGGAACAGGAGAGAGAGAGAGGGAGCAATTGGAGAGAGAGCGAGAGGGATTGGAGAGAGAGCGTTTGGAGAGTGAGAGAGAGATTGGAGTTAGAGAGAGAGATTGGAGACTGAGGGAGAGATTGGAGACAGAGAGAGGGATTGGAGAGAGAGAGGGATTGGAGAGAGAGGGATTGGAGAGAGAGAGAAAGATTGGAGAAGAGAGAGGGATTGGAGAGAGAGAGGGATTGGAGAGAGAGGGATTGGAGAGAGGGAGGGATTGGAGAGAGAGAGAGAGGGATTGGAGAGAGAGAGAGACGGATTGGATTGTAATAGAGGGTTGGAGAGAGAGAAAGAGGGATTGGAGAGAGAGGGATTGGAGAGAGAGGGAGGGATTTGTGAGAGAGCAATTGGAGAGAGCGATAGAATGGAGAGAGAGAGATGGATTGGAGAGAGAGAGAGGAATTGGAGAGAGAGGGATTGGAGAGAGATAGTGGGACTGGAGAGAGAGAGAGGGAGCAATTGGAGAGAGAGTGCGAGAGGGATTGGAGAGAGAGCGTTTGGAGAGAGAGAGAGATTGGAGAGAGAGAGAGAGAGAGAGGGATTGTAGAGAGAGGGATTGTAGAGAGAGAGCGAGGGATTGGAGAGAGAGAGAGGGGGTGATTGGTGAGAGTGAGAGCGGGATTGGAGAGAGAGAGGGATTGGAGAGAGAGGGATTGGAGAGAGAGAGAGAGAGGGATTGGAGAGAGAGAGAGGTATTGGAGAGAGAGAGAGAGGGATTGGAGCGAGAGAGAGAGAGGGATTGGAGAGAGAGAGAGGGATTGGAGAGAGAGATAGGGATTGGAGAGAGAGCGATTGGAGAGAGAGAGAGATTGGAGAGAGATAGAGAAAATGGAGAGAGCGAGATGGATTGGAGAGAGAGAGAGGAATTGGAGAGAGCGAGAGAGGGATTGGAGAGAGCGAGAGAGGGATTGTAGAGAGAGAGAGAGGGATTGGAGTGAGAGATAGGGATTGGAGGGTGATAGTGGGCTCGGTGAGAGAGAGAGAGAAGGAGGGATTAGAGAGAGAGAGCGAGAGGGATTAGAGAGAGAGCGATTGTAGAGAGAGTGTTTGGAGAGAGAGAGAGAGAGATTGGAGAGAGGGATTGGAGAGAGAGAGAGAGAGAGGGATTGGAGAGAGAGAGAGAGAGAGGGATTGGAGAGAAAGAGAGGGATTGGAGAGAGAGAAAGAGGGATTGGAGAGAGAGGGATTGGAGAGAGAGGGAGGGATTTGAGAGAGAGCAATTGGAGAGAGCGAGAGAATGGAGAGAGAGAGATGGATTGGAGAGTGCGAGAGGGATATGAGAGAGAGCGTTTGGAGAGAGAGAGAGATTGGAGAGAGAGAGAGAGATTGGAGAGAGAGAGAGATTGGAGAGAGAGAGAGAGAGATTGGAGAGAGATGGATTGGAGAGAGAGAGCGAGGGATTGGAGAGAGAGCGTTTGGAGAGAGAGAGAGATTGGAGAGAGAGAGAGAGATTGGAGAGAGAGAGAGAGATTGGAGAGAGAGAGAGAGAGATTGGAGAGAGAGGGATTGGAGAGAGAGAGCGAGGGATTGGAGAGAGAGGGATTGGAGAGAGAGAGCGAGGGATTGGAGAGAGAGAGAGAGTGATTGGAGAGAGAGTGATTGGAGAGAGAGGGATTGGAGCGAGAGAGCGAGGATTGGAGAGAGAGAGAGGGATTGGAGAGAGAGGGATTGAAGAGAGAGGGAGGGATTTGAGAGAGAGAGAGAGCGATTGGAGACAGAGAGATTGGAGAGAGATAGAGAAAATGGAGAGAGCGAGATGGATTGGAGAGAGAGAGAGGAATTGGAGAGAGCGAGAGAGGGATTGGAGAGAGCGAGAGAGGGATTGGAGAGAGAGAGAGAGGGATTGGAGTGACAGATAGGGATTGGAGGGTGATAGTGGGCTTGGTGAGAGAGAGAGAGGGATTGGAGAGAGAGAGGGAGGGATTAGAGAGAGAGAGCGAGAGGGATTAGAGAGAGAGCGATTGTAGAGATTTTGGAGAGAGAGAGGGATTGGAGAGAGAGAGAGAGAGAGGGATTGTAGAGTGGGATTGTAGAGAGAGGGATTGGAGAGAGAGAGAGGGATTGGAGAGAGAGAGAGGGATTGGAGAGAGAGAGAGAGGGATTGGAGAAAGAGAGGGATTGGAGAGAGAGTGGGATTGGAGAGAAAGAGAGAGAAATTGGAGAGAGAGATTGGAGAGAGGGAGAGAGTGAGAGAGAGGGATTGGAGAGAGAGAGTGGGATTGGTGAGAGAGAGAGATTGGAGAGAGATTAGAGAGAGAGAGAGATTGTAGGGAGAGAGGGCGATTGGAGAGAGATAGAGAGAGGGATTGGAGAGAGAGAGAGGGATTGGCGAGAGAGAGAGGGTTTGGAGAGAGAGGGATTGGAGAGAGAGAGCGAGAGGGATTGGAGAGAGAGAGCGAGAGGGATTGGAGAGAGAGGGAGGGATTGGAGAGAGAGAGCAATTGGAGAGAGAGAGAGAATGGAGAGAGAGAGATGGATTGGAGAGAGAGCAAGGAATTGGAGAGAGTGAGAGAGGGATTCGAGAGAGAGAGAGAGAGGGATTGGAGAGAGAGAGAGGGATTGGAGAGAGATAGTGGGACTGGAGAGAGAGAGAGAGAGGGATCAATTGGAGAGAGAATGCGAGAGGGATTGGAGAGAGAGCGTTTGGAGAGAGATAGAGCGTTTGGAGAGAGAGAGAGAGATTGGAGAGAGAGAGATTGGGGAGAGAGAGAGAGTATGGAGAGAGAGAGAGAGATTAGGGAGGGAGAGAGATTGGAGAGAGAGAGAGAGAGAGGGATTGGAGAGAGAGAGAGGGAGGGATTGGAGAGAGAGAGAGGGAGGGATTGGAGAGAGAGAGAGAGAGGGATTGGAGAGAGAGATAGAGAGATTGGAGAGAGAGAGAGAGATTGGAGAGAGAGAGAGAGAGGGATTGGAGAGAGAGAGAGGGATTGGTGAGAGAGAGACAGATTGGAGAGAGATTGGAGAGAGAGAGAGAGATTGGAGAGAGGGGGGACTGGCGAGCGAGAGAGAGTGATTGGAGAGAGAAAGAGAGGTATTGGAGAGAGATGGATTGGAGAGAGAGAGGGGGATTGGAGAGAGAGCGATTGGAGAGTGAGGGATTGGAGATTGAGAGAGGGATTGGAGAGAGAGAGAGCAATTGGAGTGAGGGAGAGAGAGATTGAAGAGAGAGAGATTGAAGAGAGAGAGATTGAAGAGAGAGAGATTGAAGAGAGAGAGATTGGAGAGAGAGAGAATGGAGAGAGAGGGATGCATTGGAGAGAGAGAGAGAGAGAGGAATTGGAGAGAGCGAGATAGGGATTCGAGTGAGAGAGAGAGGGATTGGAGAGAGGGAGGGATTGGAGAGAGATAGTGGAACAGGAGAGAGAGAGAGGGAGCAATTGGAGAGAGAGCGAGAGGGATTGGAGAGAGAGCGTTTGGAGAGTGAGAGAGAGATTGGAGTTAGAGAGAGAGATTGGAGACTGAGGGAGAGATTGGAGACAGAGAGAGGGATTGGAGAGAGAGAGGGATTGGAGAGAGGGATTGGAGAGAGAGAGAAAGATTGGAGAAGAGAGAGGGATTGTGGAGAGAGAGGGATTGGAGAGTGGGAGGGATTGGAGAGAGAGAGAGAGAGGGATTGGAGAGAGAGAGAGATGGATTGGATTGAAATAGAGGGTTGGAGAGAGAGAAAGAGGGATTGGAGAGAGAGGGATTGGAGAGAGAGGGAGGGATTTGTGAGAGAGCAATTGGAGAGAGCGATAGAATGGAGAGAGAGAGATGGATTGGAGAGAGAGAGAGGAATTGGAGAGAGAGGGATTGGAGAGAGATAGTGGGACTGGAGAGAGAGAGAGGGAGCAATTGGAGAGAGAGTGCGAGAGGGATTGGCGAGAGAGCGTTTGGAGAGAGAGAGAGATTGGAGAGAGAGAGAGAGAGAGAGGAATTGTAGAGAGAGGGATTGTAGAGAGAGAGCGAGGGATTGGAGAGAGAGAGAGGGGGTGATTGGTGAGAGTGAGAGCGGGATTGGAGAGAGAGAGGGATTGGAGAGAGAGAGAGGGATTGGAGAGAGAGAGAGTGATTGGAGAGAGACAGAGGTATTGGAGAGAGAGAGAGAGGGATTGGAGAGAGAGAGAGAGAGGGATTGGAGAGAGAGAGAGAGAGGGATTGGAGCGAGAGAGAGAGAGGGATTGGAGAGAGAGAGAGGGATTGGAGAGAGAGAGGGATTGGAGAGAGAGGGATTGAAGAGAGAGGGAGGGATTTGAGAGTGAGAGAGAGCAATTGGAGAGAGAGAGAGATTGGAGAGAGATAGAGAAAATGGAGAGAGCGAGATGGATTGGAGAGAGAGAGAGGAATTGGAGAGAGCGAGAGAGGGATTGGAGAGAGAGAGAGAGGGATTGTAGAGAGAGAGAGAGGGATTGGAGTGAGAGATAGGGATTGGAGGGTGATAGTGGGCTCGGTGAGAGAGAGACAGAGGGAGGGATTAGAGAGAGAGAGAGAGAGGGATTAGAGAGAGAGCGATTGTAGAGAGAGAGTTTGGAGAGAGAGGGATTGGAGAGAGAGAGAGAGAGAGGGATTGGAGAGAGAGAGAGAGGGATTGGAGAGAAAGAGAGGGATTGGAGAGAGAGAAAGAGGGATTGGAGAGAGAGGGATTGGAGAGAGAGGGAGGGATTTGAGAGAGAGCAATTGGAGAGAGCGAGAGAATGGAGAGAGAGAGATGGATTGGAGAGTGCGAGAGGGATATGAGAGAGAGCGTTTGGAGAGAGAGAGAGATTGGAGAGAGAGAGAGAGATTGGAGAGAGAGAGAGAGATTGGAGAGAGAGAGAGAGAGATTGGAGAGAGATGGATTGGAGAGAGAGAGCGAGGGATTGGAGAGAGAGCGTTTGGAGAGAGAGAGAGATTGGAGAGAGAGAGAGAGATTGGAGAGAGAGAGAGAGATTGGAGAGAGAGAGAGAGAGAGATTGGAGAGAGAGGGATTGGAGAGAGAGAGCGAGGGATTGGAGAGAGAGGGATTGGAGAGAGAGAGCGAGGGATTGGAGAGAGAGAGAGAGTGATTGGAGAGAGAGTGATTGGAGAGAGAGGGATTGGAGCGAGAGAGCGAGGGATTGGAGAGAGAGAGGGATTGGAGAGAGAGGGATTGAAGAGAGAGGGAGGGATTTGAGAGAGAGAGAGAGCGATTGGAGAGAGAGAGATTGGAGAGAGATAGAGAAAATGGAGAGAGCGAGATGGATTGGAGAGAGAGAGAGGAATTGGAGAGAGCGAGAGAGGGATTGGAGAGAGCGAGAGAGGGATTGGAGAGAGAGAGAGAGGGATTGGAGTGACAGATAGGGATTGGAGGGTGATAGTGGGCTTGGTGAGAGAGAGAGAGGGATTGGAGAGAGAGAGGGAGGGATTAGAGAGAGAGAGCGAGAGGGATTAGAGAGAGAGCGATTGTAGAGATTTTGGAGAGAGAGGGAGAGATTGGAGAGAGTGATTGGAGAGAGAGAGAGAGAGGGATTGTAGAGTGGGATTGTAGAGAGAGGGATTGGAGAGAGAGAGAGAGGGATTGGAGAAAGAGAGGGATTGGAGAGAGAGTGGGATTGGAGAGAAAGAGAGAGAAATTGGAGAGAGAGATTGGAGAGAGGGAGAGAGTGAGAGAGAGGGATTGGAGAGAGAGAGAGGGATTGGAGAGAGATTGGAGAGAGAGAGAGATTGGAGGGAGAGAGGGGGATTGGAGAGAGATAGAGAGAGGGATTGGAGAGAGAGAGAGGGATTGGAGAGAGAGAGAGGGTTTGGAGAGAGAGGGATTGGAGAGAGAGAGCGAGAGGGATTGGAGAGAGACGGAGGGATTGGAGAGAGAGCAATTGGAGAGAGAGAGAGAGAATGGAGAGAGAGAGATGGATTGGAGAGAGAGCAAGGAATTGGAGAGAGCGAGAGAGGGATTCGAGAGAGAGAGAGAGGGATTGGAGAGAGAGAGAGGGATTGGAGAGAGATAGTGGGACTGGAGAGAGAGAGTGAGAGGGATCAATTGGAGAGAGAATGCGAGAGGGATTGGAGAGAGAGCGTTTGGAGAGAGATAGAGCGTTTGGAGAGAGAGAGAGAGATTGGAGAGAGAGAGAGAGATTGGAGAGAGAGAGAGAGTATGGAGAGAGAGGGATTGGAGAGAGAGAGAGAGATTGGAGAGAGAGAGAGAGATTGGGGAGAGAGAGAGAGTATGGAGAGAGAGAGAGAGATTAGGGAGGGAGAGAGATTGGAGAGAGAGAGAGAGAGAGGGATTGGAGAGAGAGAGAGGGAGGGATTGGAGAGAGAGAGAGAGAGGGATTGGAGAGAGAGATTGGAGAGAGAGAGAGAGATTGGAGAGAGAGAGAGAGAGGGATTGGAGAGAGAGAGAGGGATTGGTGAGAGAGAGACAGATTGGAGAGAGAGAGAGAGATTGGAGAGAGGGGGGACTGGCGAGCGAGAGAGAGGGATTGGAGAGAGAAAGAGAGTGATTGGAGAGAGAGAGAGAGGTATTGGAGAGAGATGGATTGGAGAGAGCGATTGGAGAGTGAGGGATTGGAGATTGAGAGAGGGATTGGAGAGAGAGAGAGCAATTGGAGTGAGGGAGAGAGAGATTGAAGAGAGAGAGATTGAAGAGAGAGAGATTGAAGAGAGAGAGATTGGAGAGAGAGAGAATGGAGAGAGAGGGATGCATTGGAGAGAGAGAGAGAGAGAGGAATTGGAGAGAGCAAGATAGGGATTCGAGTGAGAGAGAGAGGGATTGGAGAGAGGGAGGGATTGGAGAGAGATAGTGGAACAGGAGAGAGAGAGAGGGAGCAATTGGAGAGAGAGCGAGAGGGATTGGAGAGAGAGCGTTTGGAGAGTGAGAGAGAGATTGGAGTTAGAGAGAGAGATTGTAGACTGAGGGAGAGATTGGAGACAGAGAGAGGGATTGGAGAGAGAGAGGGATTGGAGAGAGAGGGATTGGAGAGAGAGAGAAAGATTGGAGACAGAGAGAGGGATTGGAGAGAGAGAGGGATTGGAGAGAGAGGGATTGGAGAGAGGGAGGGATTGGAGAGAGAGAGAGAGAGGGATTGGAGAGAGAGAGAGACGGATTGGATTGAAATAGAGGGTTGGAGAGAGAGAAAGAGGGATTGGAGAGAGAGGGATTGAAGTGAGAGGGAGGGATTTGTGAGAGAGCAATTGGAGAGAGCGATAGAATGGAGAGAGAGAGATGGATTGGAGAGAGAGAGGAATTGGAGAGAGAGAGGGATTGGAGAGAGATAGTGGGACTGGAGAGAGAGAGAGAGAGGGAGCAATTGGAGAGAGAGTGCGAGAGGGATTGGAGAGAGAGCGTTTGGAGAGAGAGAGGGATTGTAGAGAGAGAGCGAGGGATTGGATAGAGAGAGAGAGGGTGATTGGTGAGAGAGAGAGCGGGATTGGAGAGAGAGGGATTGGAGAGAGAGGGATTGGAGAGAGAGAGAGCGATTGGAGAGAGACAGAAGTATTGGAGAGAGAGAGAGAGGGATTGGAGCGAGAGAGAGAGAGGGATTGGAGAGAGAGAGAGGGATTGGAGAGAGAGAGAGGGATTGGAGAGAGAGGGATTGAACAGAGGGAGGGATTTGAGAGTGAGAGAGAGCGATTGGAGAGAGAGAGAGATTGGAGAGAGCGAGAGAGGGATTGGAGAGAGCGAGAGAGGGATTGTAGAGAGAGAGAGAGGGATTGGAGTGAGAGATAGGGATTGGAGGGTGATAGTGGGCTCGGTGAGAGAGAGAGAGGGATTGGAGAGAGAGAGGGAGGGATTAGAGAGAGAGAGCGAGAGGGATTAGAGAGAGAGCGATTGTAGAGAGAGAGTTTGGAGAGAGAGAGAGAGAGATTGGAGAGAGGGATTGGAGAGAGAGAGAGAGAGGGATTGTAGAGAGTGGGATTGTAGAGAGAGGGATTGGAGAGAGAGAGAGGGATTGGAGAGAGAGAGAGAGAGGGATTGGAGAAAGAGAGGGATTGGAGAAAGAGTGGGATTGGAGAGAGAGCGAGAGCGATTGGAGAGAGGGAGAGAGAAATTGGAAAGAGATATTGGAGAGAGAGAGAGAATGAAGCGAGAGAGATGGATTGGAGAGAGAGAGAGAGGAATTGGAGAGAGCGAGAGAGGGATTCGAGAGTGAGAGAGGGATTGGAGAGAGAGAGAGAGAGGGATTGGAGAGAGATAGTGGGACTGGAGACAGAGAGGCAGAGGGATTGGAGAGAGAGAGAGAGAGGGATTGGAGAGAGAGAGGGAGGGATTGGAGAGAGAGAGCGAGATGGATTGGAGAGAGAGCGTTTGGAGAGAGAGATTGGAGAGAAAGAGAGAGGGGTTGGAGACAGAGAGAAGGATTGGAGAGAGAGGGATTGGAGAGAGAGGGATTGGAGAGAGAGAGAGCAATTGGAGGGACAGAGAGTGGGATTGGAGAGAGAGGGAGGGATTGGAGAGAGAGAGGCATTGGAGAGAGAGAGGGATTGGAGAGAGAGAGAGTGATTGGTGAGAGAGAGAGAGGAATTGGAGAGAGAGAGAGGGATTGGAGGGAGAGGGTTTGGAGTGAGAGGGAGGGATTGGAGAGTGAGAGAGAGAGTGATTCGAGAGAGAGAGAGAGAAAGGAGAGAGAGAGATGGATTGGAAAGAGAGAGAGAGGGATTGGAGAGAGAGAGAAGGCTTGGCGAGAGAGAGAGAGGTGGATTGGTGAGAGAGAGGGGGATTGGAGAGGGAGAGAGAGAGAGGGATTGGAGAGAGAGAGATTAGGGGGAGAGAGAGATTGGAGAGAGAGAGAGGGGGGATTGGAGAGAGAGATAGAGAGGGATTGGAGTTAGAGAAGGAGGGATTGGAGAGAGAGGGAAGGATTGGCGAGAGAGAGAGAGGGAAACTGGAGAAAGATTGGAGAGAGAGAGAGAGATTGTGGAGAGAGAGAGATTGGAGAGAGAGAGGGATTAGAGAGAGAGAGGGGGAGGGATTGGAGAGAGAGAGGGGGGATTGGAGAGAGAGATAGAGAGATTGGAGCGAGAGAGAGAGATTGGAGAGAGAGAGATTGGAGAGAGAGAGGGATTGGAGAGAGAGAGAGGGATTGGAGAGAGAGAGAGAGCTATTGGAGACAGAGAGGGATTGGAGAGAGAGAGGGATTGGAGACGGAGAGAGAGGGATTGGAGAGAGAGAGAGGGATTGGAGAGAGAGATGGATTGGAGAGAGAGGGATTGGAGAGAGAGGGATTGGAGAGAGAGAGGGATTGGAGAGAGAGAGGGATTGGAGAGACGGAGCGAGAGATTGGAGCGAGAGAGATTGGAGAGAGAGAGAGAATGGAGAGAGAGAGGTGGATTGGAGAGAGAGAGAGGAATTGGAGAGAGCGAGAGAGGGATTCGAGAGAGAGAGGGAGGGATTGGAGAGAGAGGGGGATTGGAGAGAGATAGTGGGACTGGACAGAGAGAGCGAATTGAGAGAGAGATGGATTGGAGAGAGAGGAGAGAAATTGGAGAGAGCGAGAGAGAGATTCGAGAGAGAGAGGGATTGGAGAGGGAGAGAAGGATTGGAGAGCGATAGTGGGACTGGAGAAAGAGCGAGGGAGGGAGCAATTGGAGAGAGAGAGCGAGAGGGATTGGAGAGAGAGAGACAGATTGGAGACTGAGAGAGGGATTGGAGAGAGAGAGGGGGCTTGGAGAGAGGGATTGAAGAGAGAGGGATTGGAGAGAGAGCGATTGGAGAGAGAGAGAGAGGGATTGGAGAGAGAGAGAAGGCTTGGCAAGAGAGAGAGGGGGGGATTGGAGAAGGATTGGTGAGAGAGAGGGGGATTGGAGAGAGAGAGAGAGAGGGATTGGAGAGAGAGGGGGGATTGGAGAGAGTGGGAATGGAGAGAGAGAGAGGGATTGGAGAGAGAGAGAGGGTGGGATTGGAGAGAGAGGGAAGGATTGGCGAGAGAGAGAGAGGGGGGATTGGAGAATATTTGGTGAGGGAGAGAGAGAGGGATTGGAGAGAGAGAGAGAGATTAGGGAGGGAGAGAGATTGGAGAGAGAGAGAGAGAGAGGCATTGGAGAGAGAGAAAGGGAGGGATTGGAGAGAGAGAGAGGGATTGGAGAGATAGAGAGATTGGAATGAGAGAGAGATTGGAGAGAGTGAGAAAGAGGGATTGGAGAGAGAGAGAGGGATTGGTGAGAGAGAGAGATTGGAGAGAGATTGGAGAGAGAGAGGGGGATTGGAGAGAGAGAGAGAGGGATTGGAGAGAGAGAGAGGGATTAGAGAGACAGAGAGATTGGAATAAGAGAGAGATTGGAGAGAGTGAGAGAGAGGGATTGGAGAGAGAGAGACGGATTGGTGAGAGAGAGAGATTGGAGAGAGATTGGAGAGAGAGAGAGATTGGAGAGAGAGAGAGGGATTGGAGAGAGATAGAGCGATTGGAGAGAGGGAGAGAGAGATTGAAGAGAGAGGGTGAGAGGGATTGGAGAGGGAGTGTTTGGAGAGTGAGAGAGAGATTGGAGAGAGAGAGAGAGATTGGAGACAGAGAGAGGGATTGGAGAGAGAGGGATTGGAGATAGAGGGAGGGATTTGTGAGAGAGAGAGGGATTGGAGAGAGAGAGAGGGATTGGAGAGAGAGAGCGAGAGGGATTGGAGAGAGTGAGAGAGAGAAGGATTGGAGAGAGAGGGAGTGATTGGAGAGAGAGAACACTTGGAGAGAGAGAGAGAATGGAGAGAGAGATGGATTGGAGAGAGAGAGAGAGGAATTGGAGAGAGCGAGAGAGGGATTCGAGAGAGAGAGAGTGGGATTGGAGAGAGAGAGAGCGATTGGAGAGAGATGGTGGGACTGGAGAGAGAGAGAGAGGGATCAATTGGAGAGAGAGTGCGAGAGGGATTGGAGAGAGAGCGTTTGGAGAGAGAGAGAGCGTTTGGAGAGTGAGAGAGAGATTGGAGAGAGAGAGAGAGCATGGAGAGAGAGAGAGAGATTGGGGAGGGAGAGAGATTGGAGAGAGAGAGAGAGAGCGATTGGAGAGAGAGGGAGGGATTGGAGAGAGAGAGAGAGGAATTGGAGAGAGAGATAGAGAGATTGGAGAGTGAGAGAGAGATTGGAGAGAGAGAGCGAGGGATTGGAGAGAGAGAGAGAGGGATTGGTGAGAGAGAGAGAGATTGGAGAGAGAGGGGGGACTGGAGAGCGAGAGAGAGCGATTGGAGAGAGAGAGAGTGATTGGAGAGAGAGAGAGAGAGGGATTGGAGAGAGATGGATTGGAGAGGGAGAGAGGGATTGGAGAGAGAGCGATTGGAGAGTGAGGGAGAGAGGAGATTGAAGAGAGAGAGATTGAAGAGAGAAAGATTGAAGAGAGAGAGATTGGAGAGAGAGAGAGAGAATGGAGAGAGTGGAATGCATTGGAGAGAGAGAGGAATTGGAGAGAGCGAGATAGGGATTCGAGTGAGAGAGAGAGGGATTGGAGAGAGAGAGCGATTGGAGAGAGATAGTGGAACTGGAGAGAGAGAGAGGGAGAAATTGGAGCGAGAGCGAGGGGGATTGGAGAGAGCGTTTGGAGAGTGAGAGAGAGATTGGAGTTAGAGAGAGAGATTGGAGACAGAGAGAGGGATTGGAGACAGAGAGAGGGATTGGAGAGAGAGAGGGATTGGAGAGAGAGGGATTGGAGAGAGAGGGTTTGGAGAGAGAGAGAGATTTGAGACAGAGAGAGGGATTGGAGAGAGAGGGATTGGAGAGAGAGGGATTGGAGAGAGGGAGGGATTGGAGAGAGATAGAGAGAGAGGTATTGGAGAGAGAGAGTGAGAGGGATTGGAGAGAAAGAGAGGGATTGGAGAGAGAGAAAGAGGGATTGGAGAGAGAGGGATTGGAGAGAGAGGGAGGGATTTGAGAGAGAGCAATTTGAGAGAGCGAGAGAATGGAGAGAGAGAGATGGATTGGAGAGAGAGAGAGGGTTTGGAGAGAGAGAGGGATTGGAGAGAGATAGTGGGACTGGAGAGAGTGAGAGAGGGGGAGCAATTGGAGAGAGCGAGAGGGATTGGAGAGAGAGCGTTTGGAGAGTGAGAGAGAGATTGGAGTTAGAGAGAGAGATTGGAGACAGAGAGAGGGATTGGAGAGAGAGAGGGATTGGAGAGAGAGGGATTGGAGACAGAGGGATTGGAGAGAGAGAGAGGGATTGTAGAGAGAGAGGAATTGGAGAGAGAGGGATTGGTGAGAGGGAGGGATTGGAGAGAGATAGAGAGAGAGGGATTGGAGAGAGAGAGAGAGAGGGATTGGAGAGAAAGAGAGGGATTGGAGAGAGAGAAAGAGGGATTGGAGAGAGAGGGATTGGAGAGAGAGGGAGGGATTTGAGAGAGAGCAATTGGAGAGAGCGAGAGAATGGAGAGAGAGAGATGGATTGGAGAGTGCGAGAGGGATTGGAGAGAGAGCGTTTGGAGAGAGAGAGAGATTGGAGAGAGAGAGAGAGATTGGAGAGAGAGAGAGGGATTGGAGAGAGAAGGATTGAAGAGAGAGGGAGGGATTTGAGAGAGAGAGAGAGCGATTGGAGAGAGAGAGATTGGAGAGAGATAGAGAAAATGGAGAGAGCGAGGTGGATTGGAGAGAGAGAGGAATTGGAGAGAGCAAGAGAGGGATTGGAGAGAGCGAGAGAGGGATTGGAGAGAGAGAGAGAGGGTTTGGAGTGACAGATAGGGATTGGAGGGTGATAGTGGGCTTGGTGAGAGAGAGAGAGAGAGGGATTGGAGAGAGAGAGGGAGGGATTAGAGAGAGAGAGCGAGAGGGATTAGAGAGAGAGCGATTGTAGAGAGATTTTGGAGAGATAGAGAGAGAGATTGGAGAGAGGGATTGGAGAGAGAGAGAGAGAGGGATTGTAGAGTGGGATTGTAGAGAGAGGGATTGGAGAGAGAGAGAGGGATTGGAGAGAGAGAGAGAGAGGGATTGGAGAAAGAGAGGGATTGGAGAGAGAGTGGGATTGGAGAGAGAGAGAGAGAAATTGGAGAGAGAGATTGGAGAGAGGGAGAGGGATTGGAGAGATAGAGAGATTGGAATGAGAGAGAGATTGGAGAGAGTGAGAAAGAGGGATTGGAGAGAGAGAGAGAGGGATTGGTGAGAGAGAGAGATTGGAGAGAGATTGGAGAGAGAGGGGGGGATTGGAGAGAGATAGAGAGAGGGATTGGAGAGAGAGAGAGGGATTGGAGAGAGAGAGAGGGTTTGGAGAGAGACAGAGGGATTGGAGAGAGAGAGAGAGCGATTGGAGAGAGGGAGAGAGAGATTGAAGAGAGAGGGTGAGAGGGATTGGAGAGGGAGCGTTTGGAGAGAGAGAGAGAGATTGGAGACAGAGAGAGAGATTGGAGACAGAGAGAGGGATTGAAGAGAGGGATTGGAGAGAGTGAGAGGTATTGGAGACAGAGAGAGAGATTGGAGACAGAGAGAGGGATTGAAGAGAGGGATTGGAGAGAGTGAGAGGTATTGGAGAGAGAGAGAGAGATTGGAGACAGAGAGACGGATTGGAGAGAGAGGGATTGGAGAGAGAGGGATTGGAGAGAGAGAGCGAGAGGGATTGGAGAGAGAGGGAGGGATTGGAGAGAGAGAGCAATTGGAGAGAGAGAGAGAATGGAGAGAGAGAGATGGATTGGAGAGAGAGCAAGGAATTGGAGAGAGCGAGAGAGGGATTGGAGAGAGAGAGAGGGATTGGAGAGAGATGGTGGGACTGGAGAGAGAGAGAGAGAGGGATCAATTGGAGAGAGAATGCGAGAGGGATTGGAGAGAGAGCGTTTGGAGAGAGATAGAGCGTTTGGAGAGAGAGAGAGAGATTGGAGAGAGAGAGAGAGATTGGAGAGAGAGAGAGAGTATGGAGAGAGAGAGAGAGATTAGGGAGGGAGAGAGAGAGAGAGGGATTGGAGAGAGAGAGAGGGAGGGATTGGAGAGAGAGAGAGAGAGGGATTGGAGAGAGAGATAGAGAGATTGGAGAGAGAGAGAGGGATTGGAGAGAGAGAGAGGGATTGGTGAGAGAGAGACAGATTGGAGAGAGATTGGAGAGAGAGAGAGAGATTGGAGAGAGGGGGGACTGGCGAGCGAGAGAGAGGGATTGGAGAGAGAAAGAGAGTGATTGGAGAGAGAGAGAGAGAGGGATTGGAGAGAGATGGATTGGAGAGAGAGAGGGATTGGAGAGAGAGCGATTGGAGAGTGAGGGATTGGAGATTGAGAGAGGGATTGGAGAGAGAGAGAGCAATTGGAGTGCGGGAGAGAGAGATTGAAGAGAGAGAGATTGAAGAGGGAGAGATTGAAGAGAGAGAGATTGGAGAGAGAGAGAGAATGGAGAGAGAGGGATGCATTGGAGAGAGAGAGAGAGAGAGGAATTGGAGAGAGCGAGATAGGGATTCGAGTGAGAGAGAGAGGGATTGGAGAGAGGGAGGGATTGGAGAGGGATAGTGGAACTGGAGAGAGAGAGAGGGAGCAATTGGAGAGAGAGCGAGAGGGATTGGAGAGAGAGCGTTTGGAGAGTGAGAGAGAGATTGGAGTTAGAGAGAGAGATTGGAGACTGAGGGAGGGATTGGAGACAGAGAGAGGGATTGGAGAGAGAGAGGGATTGGAGAGAGAGGGATTGGAGAGAGAGAGAAAGATTGGAGACTCAGAGAGGGATTGGAGAGAGAGAGGGATTGGAGAGAGAGGAATTGGAGAGAGGGAGGGATTGGAGAGAGAGAGAGAGAGGGATTGGAGAGAGAGAGAGACGGATTGGATTGAAATAGAGGGTTGGAGAGAGAGAAAGAGGGATTGGAGAGAGAGGGATTGGAGAGAGAGGGAGGGATTTGTGAGAGAGCAATTGGAGAGAGCGAGAGAATGGAGAGAGAGACATGGATTGGAGAGAGAGAGAGAGGAATTGGAGAGAGAGAGGGATTGGAGAGAGATAGTGGGACTGGAGAGAGAGAGAGAGAGGGAGCAATTGGAGAGAGAGTGCGAGAGGGATTGGAGAGAGCGTTTGGAGAGAGAGAGAGATTGGAGAGAGAGAGAGAGAGAGAGAGGGATTGTAGAGAGAGGGATTGTAGAGAGAGAGCGAGGGATTGGAGAGAGAGAGAGAGGGGGATTGGTG